>NW_024615749.1:0-6601 GCF_008729295.1 Plectropomus leopardus
ATATACAGTAATCTGCCTGCCGGCCCCATCACCTGGGACCTGCAACAGATTCTTGGGGGCTCGTCCGGGATCAGCGCCGCGGCTATTGATGACGGGTTGCTGATCCAGTGATCTATGAACCGAGGCCAGAGCGACTGTGTGCTGCTGGGGTGAGGTGCTGTCCAGAGGGTGATCGCAGACGTGACCAGGGACGTCACTGCAGTGAAGGAGTATTCAGTTGGTGCCCAGGAAGGGAGACCAGGGAAGAGGGTCTCCACCTACGGGGGAGCCGAACTGTTAGCTCATCAGGCAACACGTCAGCACACATCATGTCTACCACGCGCAAGGAACTGATCTGGAGCATCAAAAAGAACTTATACAAGTTGTCTGGTGCTGGGGCTTATGAGGTGGCCATGGCACTGGGTAAAGACCAGCTGGGAGCAGACCAATTAAGTTCGGCGGATGAAGAGGACTGCATCGACCATATCCACAAATACATGCAATCTGAAGACCTGACTAAGTCAGAGGACAAGGGGATGGGTCATCTGCTGTCATTAAATGATGTGGTATTAGAAGTAATGCATCACTGTGACTCGGTAGAAATACCTGTTGCGTCAGATGGGGCTGCACAGATGTCTACCTCAGTTGCCCAAGCTACACCCCCACATTTCGTTACACAACCACTGCACCCTAACCCATACACCCATGTAGGAGCTGGCTCACTGAACAGCTGTGCAAATAACTCACACCACGCTTCAGAGAGACTGGTCTCCCTGAAAGATCTTGCCTACCTCCAGAGGAAAGAGTTCAGGCTACATGGGGGCCAGATAAGTGACACTACATCTGACATGACATACAACAGCATATGCAAACAAATTGATGAAGGACTCCAAGAAAAACACACAGAAGGTGAGATCATTAGAGGGGTGCTCCGCGCAATTAAGCCTGGCAACTTCAGAGACATGTTGACAAATAAAGATGACCTCACTGTCACAGAACTCAAAAGCTTCCTCCAGTCACACCTAGGTGAAAAGAGTAGCACTGAACTCTTCCAAGACCTCATGTGTGCTAAACAACATGAAAATGAGACACCACAGCAATTCTTATATAGAATGATTGGACTCAAGCAAAGAATAATGTTCACAACTAAGCACACAGCATCTGTTGTCCAATATGATGCATCTACGATTCAGTGCATTTTCCTTAACACAATATGTCAGGGAATTGGGGAGAAATATGAGGATGTCAGAAGAGAGCTTAAGCCACTCCTTGCTGACCCGGCTGTGTCCGATGAGGCTCTGCTACGACAAGTTATCAAGACTACGACCGAGGAGAGTGAGAGAAAGCGCAGGTTGGGCCGCAGCTCTACACGCAAAGTAACTCAAGCCCACAGTGCCCATGCTGATCGTGACCCAAAACTCCAGGTTGAGGCCCAAGTCAGCACAACCGTGAGTAATAGAGACGATACAATAAAGAGACTGAGTACACAGGTTGAAGCGCTGACACAAGCAATGGAGTCCCTGAAACAAATTGTGACACAAGCTCAAACACCAGAGCAGCGCTGCCCCCCCACTCATTTTTACAACCCAGAACAGACAAGGCCACAAAAAAGGTCACAAAAACCTCATGGCTGTCCAAACTGTATCACACAGGCCAATCCAAATTGCAGCCACTGTTTTGTCTGTGGAGAGGAAGGCCATCGCGCTGTAGGCTGTTTGAAGAGAGCAAAGCAGTCGGGAAACGGGATGCGGTCAAGGCAGAGGGACAACCCCTGACCGGTCTGGAGTACATGTCCCGTCCCCACAAAGACTCAGTAGCAAAACCAGACAAACCTAGTGAGGCCAACATAACTAAGACTGATAAAACAACTGAGCCATGTAAGTTAATAGCCCCACTCATTGGCCGCAAATCTCTATTGAAATGCAGTATAGCTGGATATGCTGTCACTGCTCTGCTGGACACAGGAGCCAATGTAAGCCTTCTTGATCGCGCCTGGAAGGACAAGTACTTACCTGGCCAAGATGTTCGACCTCTCAGTGAACTGCTGGATGATCCTCTCAATGTGTCTGCTGTCACGGGAGATGACATACCGTATGATGGATGGGTGGAGGTGGTGGTAAACCTGCAAGGTAATGATGACCCAGACTTATCCATCCGTGTCCCCTTTTTGGTGAGTCGCCTGGAATTGGACAGACCATTAATTGGTTTCAATGTAATTCAGGTACTCATTCGGAACAATGAGAGCCGGCCTAAGCTCATGTCCATCCTGTCTGCCCTTCTTGCTGGTGCTATGGAGATCGATGATGCCAGTGTAGAGGCAATAGTAAACCTAATACAGACCCAGAAAGTTCCAAAAGAAGAACATGCTGCAGTGAAAGTGGGCTTTAAAGAAGTCACTATTTCAGCAGGTCAGGTAGCTCACATTAAGTGCAGGGTCCTAACACACTTTAACCCCCCAGAGGCACTTGTGCTGTTTGAGCCCACATTTGACAGTACACAGTTGGACAGATTAAGTATTGGGGCAGGATTAATGGAAATTCACAAAACAGACAGACCCTTCATTAAAGTGCCGGTGTCGAACCACTCCAACCATGATGTGACTTTGCCAGGCCGAACACTCCTCGGCAGCATTGAACCTGTTGTCGAGGTCATAGAGACAGATTGTCCCAAAAATGATGAAAAGTGTATCCATGTAAATACTGTCAACTCTTCACCAGAATCAAGCCATGATCAGACAACATCCACTGCATCACTGTGGAACCCACCGGTGGACGTCAGCCATCTTACAGATGAACAACAGAAGGAGGTAAAACAGATGCTGTGGGAGGAATCAGGGGCTTTCGCTCAAGATGACGGTGATATTGGTGACATCCCCAGTCTTCAAATGACCATCAATCTCAAAGATGACATTCCAGTCCAAAAATCCTATACCTCCATCCCCAAACCACTCTACCAAGAGGTAAAACAGTACATCCAAGACCTGCTGGCCAAAGGCTGGATTGTGAAGTCAAAGTCACCCTTTGCAGCACCAGTGGTGTGTGTCAGGAAGCGAGATGGAACCCTCAGATTGTGCATTGATTACAGACTGTTGAATCAAAAGACAGTACCAGATCGCCACCCACTGCCTCGCATCCAGGACCTCTTAGACACTCTGGGAGGCCACAGTTGGTTCAGCATTCTCGACCAGGGTAAAGCCTATCATCAAGGCTACATGGCTGAGGGATCCCGCCACATGACAGCATTCATATCGCCTTGGGGTCTACATGAGTGGGTACGAATACCATTTGGTCTCTGTAATGCTCCGGCTGCATTTCAGCGCAGCATGGAGGAAATGCTCATCAGTTTGCGAGATGAATGTTGTATTCCTTACCTTGACGACATCCTCTGTTATTCCAAGTCATTCAGTGATCATGTGTGTGCAGTACGTCGTGTACTGAGAGCCCTGCAACGCCATGGTGTTAAACTGCGACCCACAAAATGCGAGCTGTTCAAGTCAGAGGTCAGGTATGTGGGGAGGCTGGTCTCAGCTGATGGTGTGAGAGTGGACCCAAAGGACATACAGGCTGTAAAGTCACTCAGGGAGAAAAGACCTTCCACAGTGGGGGAAGTGCGTCAGTTACTTGGGTTCTTGAGTTACTACAGAATGTATATTCAAGACTTCTCTCGTGTCGCCAAGCCACTCTATGAGCTGCTGCAGGTGAAGGGACATCCAAATGGGGTGCAGAGTGAGGGACAAAAAAAAAAAGGAGCCCAGCTGTCCTCAAAGACTCCCATCCAGTGGACCGATGGCCACCAGACCGTCCTTGAGCAGCTTATTGATATCCTGTCACACCCACCTGTACTGTCCTATCCTGATTTTGAACTGCCCTTTGTCCTTCACACAGATGCTAGTCAGCATGGACTCGGTGCAGTCCTATACCAGCAACAGAGTGGAAAGCTGAAAGTCATCGCATATGGATCCAGGACACTAACCCCTGCTGAAAAGAACTACAACCTCCACTCTGGGAAATTGGAGTTTCTGGCCTTAAAGTGGTCAGTATGTGAAAAGTTTAGGGATTATTTGTTTTATGCCCCACACTTCACTGTGTATACAGACAATAATCCCCTAACTTACGCGATGAGCACGGCAAAACTGAACGCAGCAGGCCACAGATGGGTTGGAGAGCTCGCCGACTTCAGGTTCAGTATCAAGTACAGACCAGGAAAAGTTAATGTGGATGCTGACACACTGTCCCGTCTCCCACTTGACATGGACAGTTATGTTGAGGAGTGTAGTGAGGAGCTCAATGGAGACGCCATCCGTGCTGTGTGGGAAGGAAGTGAGGCTGCTAAAAAGCATGATGTCGCCTATGTTGCTGCTCTCGACCTGGCCCAAAAGTCAGGCTCACAAACTCACACTCACTCACAAGTAACCACAATGACATTACCTGCCATCAGCCAGAGCGAACTGATCAGAGCTCAGCGACAAGATGTGGCTATTAATGAGCTCATAAAGCTAAAACAGTCAAAAACAGTGCTCACAAATGAAGACAGGAGGAAAGGAAGTGTCCCTGTGAAAAGATTGATGCATGAATGGGGAAAGCTGTACATTGAGTCTGGGTTGCTGTACAGAAGGGCTGGAGAACGGAGGCAGCTGGTCCTACCTGCTGAGTATCGGTCCCTTGTACTTAAGCAGCTGCACGACGACATGGGTCATTTGGGGGCAGAGAGAGTTATTGGGCTAGCAAGAGATCGTTTTTATTGGCCCTTCATGAAAAAGGACATTGAGGCCTATGTTACGAAGCAATGCCCCTGCATAAAACAAAAGAAACCTGTGGCCCATGACAGAGCACCGATGGGAAGCATCACGACCAGTGCACCCCTGGAGATGGTGTCTATAGACTACATGCATTTGGAACAGAGCAAAGGGGGTTATGACTACATCTTAGTGTGTGTAGACCACTTCAGCAGGTTTGCCCAAGTGTATGCAACACGGAACAAATCAGGCCGAACAGCTGCAGAGAAAATATTTAATGACTTTATTCCTCGGTTTGGGTTCCCAGGCAGGCTGCACCACGATCAAGGCCGGGAATTTGAAAATGCCCTGTTCACGACCCTGCAAAAGCTGGCTGGTGTGAGTCACTCCAGGACAACCCCGTATCATCCACAAGGAAACCCTGCAGAGAGATTTAATAGAACATTACTCCAGATGCTGAGAACATTGCAAGAGGAGGAAAAGAGTAACTGGAAGGAGCACTTACCACAGGTTGTGCATGCGTACAATTGCACCAGACATGAGGCCACGGGTTTCTCACCCCACTACCTGATGTTTGGGCGCCATCCCCGCCTCCCAGTAGATTTGCTCTTTGGCCTGTCCAGTGAAGGAGAGCCAGAAACTGCACACGGGTATGCAGACAAGTGGGCTGTGAGGATGAAAGAGGCTTACCGAGTAGCAGCTCAGAACAGCCAGCAGTCCAGTGAACGAGGGAAGAAACAGTATGACCGTCACGTGAGGGGAGTGGTCCTGCAGCCTGGCGACCGAGTCCTGGTTCGTAATATGAGTGAAAGGGGAGGGCCAGGAAAGCTGAGGTCCTATTGGGAACAAACAGTGTATGTGGTTAAAGAACAAGTGAATGAGAACCCCATTTACAAAGTGTGTCCCGAGACAGGTGGCAATAAAACACGGACACTCCACAGAAACCTTCTCCACCTTGTAAATGACTTACCTGTGAGCATGCCTGAACAGTTCAAGAACAAAACACCGACCAAAGAAAGACAGAAGAAAGAGAGTCAAAGAGGAAAGCATGGACAGGGAGAACCAGCTCAAAGCAGTGATTCACCTGACTCCGATGATGACATCCCCAGAGCACAATACTGGTTAAGAGTGGCCAGGCCAGGTCTGGCACAAAGTCCACATACCACGCTTCCCTATGCGCCCCAGAGAGACACTGTGACTTCTCCATCCTCACGTGAGTCAGCACCGTTGATCCCACCAGCAGCAAGAGCAGAACTGCAGCGGAGGATCACACTAGAAGAACATGCATTGATGGAACGAGAACAATCCAGTGAACAGGAACCTGAACAAATGCGTGGCAATGACTATGAACAAATGGCAGGAAATGACCAAAAACAAGACACTGAACATCCACATGAGCCAGTCAGAAATGATCCAGAGACTGGCAGACTTAATACCCCTCTGTGTGAATCATCCAGGCGGCCAGCACGAGACAGGAGACCCCCAAAGACATTGACATACGAATCTCTTGGCCAGCCATCCTACCAGCCTCAGGGGTCTGTGAACACTGTTGGACTTTGTGGGACACAAACACTGCCACCATGGGGAATGCCCTCTGTCCCCGTGGCACACTACACACCCTATCATGCACTATATCCGCCCCTGCCCTACCCTGTTATGATGCCATACACTGTCCCTCCCTTTGCATACTAACACGCACACATGCGCACACTCATATATACATAAACGTTGACACAAAGGAGAAAACCTCAGGACTGTATAATATTGGTTGTGATTTAAAGAAAAGAGTGAAATTTAGATTTTTATTTTAATGCCGGGAGTCATTTTCTTTGCTGGGGAGTGTGTGACCCACACAGAATGTGTTCACATTGGTTTGAAAATGTATTT
>NW_024615750.1:0-1400 GCF_008729295.1 Plectropomus leopardus
ACACACACACACACACACACACACACACACACACACACACACACACAGGTTCATACAGTAAAGCTGCAGGATTTTTAAAGCAGGTGAGTGTTTACTTGTAAAATCAGGACTCAGACCTCCTGGATGTTCTCTGTGGGCAGCCAGTCTGATCTGAGGAACTCGAGAATGGCTCCGAAGTGGGAGCCGTCGCGGTCGATGAAGTAGCGTCCCTGTGCGTCGGTGCCTAATTTGGGCTGTTTGCTGAAAAGCCCAGCCAGCTTGGACTCGGGGTGTTTTCTGAGCGTGCTCAGAGAGGTGCTGAACAGGTGACCCCCGACATTCAGCTGCACGACAGGAGAGTGCTGAGGGGAAAGATTATTAGGAAATGACACTGGACGGACTGGGCTGTTATTTTGGAGACTGTTTTAAGTGGTAATCGTTTTTTAATATGTCAAAAAGAAGATCTTATCATACCTAATGATACAAATTATATATGTAGCTGCACATGTAGTAGATATAGCAGGATTTGGGGACACATTTTATTTTCATTTTTTAAACTAAAAAAATTAATCTACCTTGGAATTTCCAAGATTCACAAAACAAAAATACACAGTCTTGCCAAAATATATGCCATATGCATGAACACAGCCAAAATTATATATATATGTAAAAAAAAAAGGAAGAATGAAAAGCACATAAAATGCATCAAACTTTCCCTAAAGGTTAAAATCAGCTGATTATACACCAATGAAAACATTGTCATTATATTTCATTCCCCTTCTGCTGGCATATGTCCCTTAATCCTACACACTTTTAACACACACACACACACACACACAAACTGTGTGCTCAGTGACCACAGGAAGGGCGGCAGCGTGACAAACCTGCACATTGATTTGCTCAGACTGATAAGAGCACATGCCGTCAGTGAAGTCTGCTACATGAGGCAAAGAGGAAACGCAGGGCACCTTTCAGTCTATTACATACATACAAGCATACAAATAACAGAAAAAGATGGGAAAAAGATAAATAAATAAATAATAGATAAATAAAAATAACTGAAATAATAAAGTTTTACCATTCGTGAAAATTAAATAAGCTCAAGTTTATTGTTGACAAAAAGTCTGTTGAGACCATTTATTGTCACTTTTCCTGTTAGGTGATTCCTGTTTTCAGATTCTTTGTCCAAAAAAAAATACAATATTCTAATTTTAAAAAATGCAAATGATTTATGAATGCGTTTAGAGCATAAATTCAGCATTACAATATTTTTGTGTGTTTGAAACTTTATTGGGTTCTGACTGGGTTTATTAATCTTAATCCTTTAAAAACCTGGAGCGACGTCACTTTTCTTGTGCTGCTTTGAGACGCCCTCTCCTCACAATATTCAACCTTTGAAACAAGAAGCAAGTTGGTGCGAT
>NW_024615751.1:0-1468 GCF_008729295.1 Plectropomus leopardus
CCAATAGGGACCCATCCAACACCTCTGATGTAGTTATTCCATTCAGATTTATATTCCCACTAAAAGGAAAAAATACCTCATGAATCAGCGGATCACACTACAATTATTAATGGTTATGTGCATTTAAAAGTGGATACAATTATTGTTGGCCGAGCACAGCTGGTAACATTTCAAACTCACGTCACTAGACTGGACATTCATGTTGCGAGCCAGCACAAAGTTCAAGGCATCAGGGAGGAGAGCGTTGCTGTGGTGGATCTGCTTGTATCCAGCCATTGTCTGAACAGTAGAGGCATGCTTGGCTTGGACAACACTCAGCATGTCCACTGGGGTGTGATACTTCAGCTTGGACTTGTGGTAGTCCTTCTTGTAGTTCTTGTCGCTCTGCATCTTAGCAACCTGCATGTAGTGAACCAGCAGGGGGTCGTCCTGGATGCTGCGGAAGCCGACATGGTGGCCTCTGGCCTTCTCGTACGCCAGCTTGTACTTGTACTGTGACAGCAAAGAAATACTTGTTTACCATATATGATAGGTTGAAGTGGATAGACTTTTCAATTTAGTGCAGGAGTTTGTTTCCAACTTACATTGCTGGCAATATTGGTACCGGACTTGGCAGCCAAAATTGAGATGGCGTCACCTTTGAGGTTGTGGCCCTTTTTGGCCATCTCCACAACACCAGCTTTGTAAAGTTTCTGTGGAAACATATAAATTAATCAGAACAAAATAAAATAAGAACAAAATATATACATTTTGTGAGGTAACTGAATGCCTTACGTTGCTCATGGTGAGGGCATTAGCCTTGGCCAGGAGAATCTCAGGAGCATCTGGCATGATGTGGACTGTCAGTTTGTCCTTCTCCCAAGCTGCAGTGTATGCTTTCTGTGAATAAAGAGAGCAGAAAAAGAAATTAATGATGACTGGTGTGAAAAATATTTTTGATTTGATTTATTTCAAACATGTAAAACAAATAAAGAAATGATTGTAAAAAACATTCATACACACAAAAAATACCCAAAATATCAAATATCCACATTTTTGCATTACTATTTACAGAAAAAAAGAGGAAGATTAACTAGGAAAAATTAAATATTAAGTAACCAAATAAATAAACAGTAAGCCTTATAAACACCTGGTGATTGTCGAACCACCCCTTCATCCCTGCACTTCTTAAAAATCAATTCATACATTATTTAAAAATGATTTATGTTTGGACATTGTTTTAACTCCACATTAAAACTGTTCCATGGCTTCACTCCACAGATTGATAAACTTTTCTTGGTGGTAACCCCCCTCTCAAACACTGAACAATTTTTGAATATTTTCTGTAAGAAGGTTATTTTTAGCCTTAATCATTATTTTTGCCATTTGAAATTCAACAAGATCTGTAAATTTAGGTGATACGATCAACAATATTTCTTTTCTAGAGATCAGTTAAGCGAGCTGCACCTTGTTCATGATCTTGTTGTTG
>NW_024615752.1:0-1921 GCF_008729295.1 Plectropomus leopardus
TTTGATCTGTTTGTGTCGTCCTGTAAACTGTTTAATAAAGCTGATGTAAAAACCACACAGCTTGTGTTCACACTGAGAGAAAAGTTACAGCCAACATGTTGACGACACACATCCCAATAAAAGACCAAATAAATCACAACTAGAATTAACGTCCTTTTGAAGTCATGTTTCAGATACTGGTTGGTTATTTTCCAGAGTTTTCCAGGACTGTCCTCAACTTACAGTTTAAAATTCAGACAGTATTTTGAGTTTAGCAGATATTAGTCTGCAGATATTTCCTGATGACCTTGTCGATATGTTAAAGGGTGCTGTGGTGCAGCTGAGCAGCAGGGGGCGCCATCAGTCTGTTCTGATTTTACTTTCACTTTCAAACATCAGTTTGACTTAAGACAAAATCTTTATCAGACAGAGACTGGAGCCGAGATCACGCCCGGACAAATCTCTGAGCAGAGGTAAAAACTGGAACTGTACTGGCATGTGTTTTTACAGTAAATAGAAATACAGTATTTAGCGAAGGAAGTTTATTGAATTCTGCAATATTAAAATTTATCTAAAGCCTGAAGCCTGTCTGCAGCCATGGAAAAAAAATTTAGAGCCTTTGAGTAAGTCAAAGAAGTAACTAGCAGACCATTAAGATATTAAATTACAAATAGCCTAAATAAGACTGAGGCTAAAGCTAATAGACTGAGGCTAAACCTAACAGGCCCCAGGTCATGATATCATGCATCAGTAGTGACATTTATTGTTTAAATTTTAAATAGTCCCTTCTAAATACGATTAAATAGATAAAAATATGCTAACTGCCTGAGGCTAAAGCTAGCAGGTCCATGGCCATGATGTCATGCTAACAGACTGAGGCTAAAGCTACCAGGTCCAAGGTCTTGATGTCATGCTAACAGACTGAGGCTAAAGCTAACAGGTCCCAGGTGACAAGTCATCATCTTCACGAGTGAATCCGTATTAAACACAGGAGTATAAAACTGTATCCGTAGGTAGAAAGCTAGTTTACTGGAAGTGCTAATGTTAGCAGCATCAGATAAACTCACTGTTAAATCCATTTCTTTTTCTTTTTTTTTTGTGATCAAAGTTTTATTTTGTTTAGTACAGAGAATAATACTGTCTTAGATATACATAGTCGCATCTCAACCACATTAGCCCATGTTTTACAAATTTTGCGGGTACTGATACTCCAGAAGTAAAGTTAACCTTTTGTCT
Organism: Plectropomus leopardus; assembly: GCF_008729295.1. Classification (NCBI taxonomy): domain Eukaryota; kingdom Metazoa; phylum Chordata; class Actinopteri; order Perciformes; family Serranidae; genus Plectropomus; species Plectropomus leopardus. The sequence goes on from NW_024615752.1 coordinate 1,216, forward strand.
TACCCTCCTCTCCCCCGCTTCCTTAAAACAACCTGAGATGTCTATGTCGTATAATTTTTAAAAATACAGAAATAAGTGCAACAAAAAGATGAATGATTATGGGGAAAAAAATCTATTTCATGCTTTTGTGTTTCTGGTTTTTAAAAAGCCCAAAAAAAGAACCGATATCCAATATGGCTTTGTAAAGAGTATCTATGTGACTACAGCTCTATAAATGCCACCTGAAGAGAAATCGTAAGCGTCAATGATTGTAGACACAATATTTTGATATAAATGAGATGAAAATGTTAACTGTGTGTTTCTTTATGTGTTGCAGTCCAACACTGAAAATTACAACTTCCATCTTTGAACTGACCCTGAAAACAAGACGATGGGTAACATGACCAGTGAAGAGCGGATTGAGGCCAAGAGGCAAGACCTGGACTGTTTTGTGAAGCAAATTTCCAAGGGTCCAGACCTGACAGTCAACAAAAGCATCAAGATGTTCGCCAGTTTGGAGTCTTCAGATCACCTGAGGCAACACTATGAGACGAGGAAAATCCAGGTGGGTGACTACGTTAAAGACTGGATCAAGAACCTGGCTGATAAGCTGGCTAACTTAGAGTCAGCTCCTAAACTGGCGGGCCTCGGGGCGCTGGCAGTCGCTGTCTTCATTGACATAATTTCCATGTGTTCACCTGAGGAGAGCACAAAGGATGTTCTGCGA
>NW_024615753.1:0-1118 GCF_008729295.1 Plectropomus leopardus
TTACAAACAGCCTGGAATCACCTTAATAACATTACAAACAGCCTGGAATCAGAGTACAGGCACAGACCAGATATCTCAGTTGCAGCAGGTTTCTGGGTTTTTAAGGTCTTACTTTGGTTTGATGGGGATCTTGAAGGGGTTCTGCATGGACGGGATTCCATTGTTGACATCGAACATCTCCACGATGTCCACGGTAGTCTGATCCGGGTCCTGGAGGGAACAGAGATCACTGATCTGACATCACTGAGAGAACCCATCAGACCTTGTTGGTCCTGGAGGTCATTGAACTCACCTTGAAGGTCAGGAAGACGCTGCGATTGGCCGGCCCAAGCTCCTGGTTCAGTGAGAACGCCCGCACCTTGACTGGACAGCAAGAGCAAAAACGTATAAAACGGGTCGAGTTGAACTGTTCATAAAAGGTTCTGCAAAGAACCAAAAAGGGTCCTCCCATGGGAACAGAACCCTGTATGGTTCCAGTTAGAGCCTTTATTTCCAAGAAGCTAGCTGTGTCCCAATTCAGGGTCTGCATCCTTCAGAGGACGCAGCCTACGCGGCCTTCGGAGGTGCCTCCGAAGCAGTCGCCTCCGAAGGCCGCATTAACGGTTGTTAATTGGGACAGTCTAGCCTTCGGAGGATTTCCTGGTTGTGTCACCAGATGTTCCCGCCCTTACCCCCACGACAGTTTATTCCTGCCGTCAAGGCTCGCCAGAGAGAGAGAGGGAGAGAGAGAGGGGACACTAAAGCAAAGAAATTATTTAAATTTTGCTGGAGAAGGAGGACAAGTGCCTCTGTCCGCATCGGAAGCTGATTTTTCGCGCAGTAGAGCCTCCGTCAGTGGGCGGAGCTCTGCTGCTGTGGGCGGAGCTCTCCTCTGCTGTGGGCGGAGCTCTCTGCTGCTGTGGGCGGAGCTCTCCTCTGCTGTGGGCGGAGCTCTCCGCTGCTGTGGGCGGAGCTCTGCAGCACAGCGGGGCAGCTAGGTGGCTACGTGTTAGCATTACTAACGTCACGTATTACGAAATGAAATTATGAGATTTTAATGTCCCTCTAAGTTTAACATATCTGGCGTTTGATTTTCAAATGGGTAAAAACCCACATTAAGTTAAATCAACGCTCCGATC
>NW_024615754.1:0-1689 GCF_008729295.1 Plectropomus leopardus
TTCTCACCCTATCTCTAAGGGAGAGCCCAGCCATCCTACGGAGGAAGCTCATTTCGGCCGCTTGTACCCGCGATCTTGTTCTTTCGATCACTACCCAAAGCTCGTGACCATAGGTGAGAGTAAGAATGAAGATCGACCGGTAAATCGAGAGCTTTGCCTTTCGACTCAGCTCCCTCTTCACCACAACAGATTGGTGCAGACTCTGCATTGCTGCAAACGCTGCACCGATCCGCCTGTCTATCTCCCGCTCCATCCTTCCCTCACTCGAGAACAAGACCCTGAGGTACTTCAACTCCTCCACTTGGGGCAGGATCTCCTCCCCGATCTGGAAAGTGCACTCCACCTGTTTCTGGCTGAGAACCATGGCCTCGGATTTGGAGGTGCTGATTCTCATCCCGGCCGCCTCACAACCAGCTGCAAACCGATCCAGTGAGAGCTGAAGGTCACGGCCTGATGAAACCAACAGGACCGCGTCATCTGCAAAAAGCAGCAACCCAATCCTGAGGTCACTAAACCGGACCTCCTCAACACCCTGGCTGCGCCTAGAAATTCTGTCCATAAAAGTTATGAACAGAATCGGTGACAAAGGGCAGCCCTGGCGGAGTCCAACCCTCACCGGAAACGAGTCCGCATTGCAAGTCCGCAATGCGGACCAAGCTCTGGCACTGGTCGTACAGGGAACAGACTGCCTGTGTCAGGGGGTCTGATACCCCATACTCCCAGAGAACCCCCCTCAAGACTCCCCAAGGGACACGGTCGAATAAAGTCCAAAAAGTCCACAAAGCACATGTGGACTGGTTGGGCAAACTCCCATGCACCCTCAAGGACCCTGCCAAGGGTCCAGAGCTGGTCCACAGTTCCACGACCAGGACGAAAACCGCATTGCTCCTCCTGAATCCGAGGTTGGACTATCCGGCAGACCCTCCTCTCCAGTACCCCTGAATCGACCCTCCGGTCCCCCTTCTTAAACAGAGGGACCACCATCCCAGTCCGCCAGTCCAGAGGCACTGTCCCCAAAGTCCACGTAATGTTGCAGAGTCGTGTCAAGCATGACAGCCCCACAATATACAGGGCCTAAAGGAACTCTGAGCAAATCTCTTCCACCCCCTGGGCCCTGCCACCAAGGTGCTTTTTGATCACCTTGGCAACCTCAGCCCCAGAGATGGGAGAGCCCACCCCCGAGTCCCCAGGCCCTGGTTCCTCACCAAAAGGCATGTTGGTGGGATTGAGTAGATCTTCAAAGTATTTCTTCCACCGATCCACAACGTCCCGAGTCGAGGTCAGCAGTGCACTGTCACCACCATACACAGTGTTGACAGAGCACTCCTTCCCCCTCCTGAGGCGCCGGATGGTGGTACCTCTTCAAAGCCATCCGGAAGTCGTTCTCCATGGCCTCACCGAAAACTCCTCCCATGCCCGGGTTTTTTCACCTCGGCGACCACCGTAGCTGCACGCTGCTTGGCCTGCCGGTACCTGTCTGCTGCCTCAGTCCCACAGGCCAAGAAGGCCCGCCCGATTTTTTTTTTTTTTTAGGTTGACAGCAACCCTCACCCGCGGTTCGGGTGTTGCTGCCATGACAGGCACTGATCACCTTACGGCCACGCCTCAACAACGGAGGTACGGAACATGGCCAATTCGGACCCAATGTCCCTTGCCTCCCCCGTTATATAAAACATGATGTTTGGGTTT
>NW_024615755.1:0-4152 GCF_008729295.1 Plectropomus leopardus
TAGGCTGCTGACTAACTAACAAAATACTTTCAAGCAACATGACACTCCCCGCCTGGGGTCTTTAAAGAACCCACATTACTCAACAGAATCAGTCTTTGGAGAGAGAAGCAGAACCACTTCTGTAACAGGTCGAGAGAAAATCTTCCTGGTGTCATCCTTGACGACCTCTACTTCAACTCAAGTCCCAGTCCTCTGCTTGCGTGGTAAGCTCCCTGAGTATCAGTCTTCCATGAACCGTGACGGGTGCGAGGAACCCCAGCGGATCGTAGAGGCTGTTCACGGTTGAGAGTACCCCTCTGCGGGTGAACGGTTTGTAGTTGTCTTCAATCTGAAACATAAAGGTGTCTGTACACATGTCCCAGGACAATCCAAGGCTGCGTTGGATGGGCAAATCATCAATGAAGAGATCTAGGCTGTTGACATCCTTGGATCGATCTTCGGATGGGAATGCTTTGATGACTGCAGGTCGATTTGAAGCAATTTTGTGTAGCCTGAGGTTAGAAGCTGCAAGCATCTTCTGCACTCGCCCAAGGACGCTGATGGCTTCTTCCTCTGTGCTGAAGGACTTTAAAGCGTCGTCGACGTAGAACTCACGGTCGACGAATCTTCTTGCGTCACTGCCATAGTCAGCCTCGGCTTCCTTAGCTGCCCGTCGCAAACCGTACACTGCAACGGTGGGCGAGGGACTGTTTCCGAAAAGGTGGACCCGCATCCTGTAGTCCACGATGTCAGAGGTAGGGTCGTTGTTCCTATACCACAGGAAGCGGAGAAAATCACGGTGGTCCTCCTTCACGACAAAGCAGTGGAACATGTGTTCGATGTCAGCGGTAATCGCCACCTGCTCCTTCCTGAACCTCATAAGGACACCTAGCAGGCTATTATTAAGGTCAGGGCCGGTGAGCAAAACATCATTGAGCGATACTCCCTCACATGATGCGCTGCTGTCGAAGACTACACGGATCTTATCCGGCTTCCTCGGATGATACACACCGAACAGGGGCAGATACCAACACTCTTGTTCAGGCTGTAATGGCGGGGCAACTTCTGCGTGTGCCTTCTTGAACATCTTCTCCATAAATTCTAGGAAGTCAGCTTTCATCTGTGGTCGTCTTTCTAATGAGCGCTGGAGTGAGACAAGACGGTCGAACGCTTGTTTCCTGTTGTTAGGCAGCCGCTGTCTCGGCGACCGGAAGGGTAATGGTGCGACCCAGCTTTTGGAGTCGTCCTGATAGCACCCAGCTTCCATTATCCTTAGAAACTCCAAATCTTCCATGGATGGAGCGAGTCTGTGGTCGTTTGGAGTACGAGCGAAGACGGTCTACCCCAAGCAGTCTCCAATGAGCGTCATCGAGCCGCAGGTGGAAGTTGGTGCTGGAAGATGTTGATGTTTAGGTGCTTGCCCAAATACCTCTTTCACTATGATGTGGTTGTTGCATGGTTGAAGATGACTCGCGCGACCATTCTCTAGGATGGCTGTTTTGTAACTTCTCACCTCGAGTGGTCTATGAGCACCTCCAAGGCACACGTCACCGACGACGACCCATCCGAGATCAAGCCTTTGAGCAAACGGTGCATCTCCTGGGCCACTTATCTGCTCTCGGACCTTGTGGACCCGTAGGATGTCCCTGCCCAGTAAGAGGGGTATTTGGGCGTCCGGGTCCAGAGGCGGAATCTTGTCGGCGATGTGCTTCAGGTGGGCATGATGGTAAGCTGCGTCTGGTCTGGCGTAGGGATCTCGGTGCGGGTGTTAGGGATTTGGTTGCACTTGAGGAGTGTAGGCAGAGGGATGCTTACTTTCTTATCCACTGGCTCCACAGTGTAACCGCTTGCTCTCCTCCCCGCCGTCTCTGTAGGCCCCGCACAGGTCTTGAGTGTATACGAGTAGGAGCCCCCAGAGATCTTGAAGACCTCAAAGAACTCTGACCGTGCCAGGGAGCGATTGCTCTGCTCGTCCAGTCTGGCGTACATTCTCTTGGACTCTCCCCTGCGTCCGTTCGGGAACACGCTGACGAGGCAGATCTTTGCGCGTGCTCTGGCGCTCAATCCTTCACCACATACTTGTGTGCACATCGACTTGACCTCCTGGTTGTCCGCTTTGTCCTCCTCCCCGCCATCCTCTGAAGTGAAAGGGGACGACTTAGATTTCCAGGTAGGTGGATAGGGGTGAAGTGCCGTCACATGAGTGGTGCTCTCACACTCTGTACATTTTATCTCTGCGGTGCAGTTCTTCGCAAGATGCTCTGTGGAGGAGCAACAACGAAAGCAGATGTAATGCTCTTTCAAAAGCTGTTTGCGATCATTTATGCTCTTCTCACGGAAACCTCTGCACTTCCTCAAAGGGTGGGGCTTTTTATGCAAAGGGCAGTGTTTGTTTGGATCGATTCGTTCTGTACTTTCTCTAGACTCAGCCTTAGTAGCACCTGAGACCTGCGTCTTGTGAACATACACAGATGTCTTAGTGGGCCTTTCCGACTTATTCTTTCTTTCTACAGGAATTTGTGTGAGGACGTTGAAGATTGGGTCTGAACGAGCTCTGGCTTCCGAGGAGAGGAAGTCTACCAACACGGAGAAAGGTGGGAAACTAACAGCATGTTCTTGTTTGTATCTTGTACCGAAGTAAAGCCACTTTTCTTGTATGTTGTATGGGAGTTTCTCAATGATAGGCCTAATTCCCCTGGAGGTATCCAAGTACGACAAGCCTGCGAGGTAGCCGTCTTCCTTGGCGGCTTGTAGCTCTGACAAGAGATCGGCTAACTCACTGAGTCTCTGTGGATCCTTTGTTGTGACCTTTGGAAAGTTTTCTAGTTTGTTGAACAGAGCTTGTTCGACGGCCTCTGGTGAGCCGTATATTTCGTCGAGGCGCCCCCATGCCATGTACAGTCCAGTAGCTGGATTTCTGATGTTGACTGTTCTTATATGTCAAACTTGTTCTGCCGACTGTCTCCCCAGATACTTGGTGAGGAGGTCGAGTTCTTCTGCGGCGGACATGTCTAAATTGGCGATAGCATTCAGAAATGATGACTTCCAGGCCCAATAGTTCATTGGCTGGTCATCGTATGTGGTGAGGCCTGATGTCACCAGACGGTTGCGAGCAAGGTATTTGATGAGGTCTCCAGTGGGTGCAGAATGGTCATGGCTAGCTTCATAAGACGTCCTGTGAACAGGCTGATGCGTAGGAGATTAAGGTTCCTGTTTGAAGATCTGTTGCGGACGTCTTCCACAAAGCTGAGGATCTGGAAAGGAGTTAAGGAGCTGATTGAACCTTTGTTGTGGCGGTGCTCCACTGGTCTGAAAGGCCTGAGGAACCTGGTGTGGCTTAATGTCAGCGGGAGCAGCAGCTTGCGTTTGACTTGCCTTGAGTGGATGAGGGATATCATTGGTTGGTTGAGAAGGTGGAGAATGAAGTGTTAGCGAAGCATTGTCGCTCCCTCTTACAACTGATAAACCCCTGCTGCATGGGCTGGCTTGTGCCGACACGTAGGCGGCGACGCGCTCGTCTTTGACGGATTGGAGAACCAGGCTGTTAGCCTCACTGCGTACTTCAAAGCCCATATCTTGTAAACCGGCCACGAGAGTATTAGCCTCTGCTATGGCAGCATCTTTTTCTTTTTCATCATTTAACGCATCAAGATTGGCTTGAATACGTGCTTGTTCTACTTTAAGTTCAATTTCCTTTTGTGAATGTGCCGCTCTAGCTTGTGCTGCTTCGGCTTTTGCCTTTGCTTTGGCGATGGCCATGCTAATCTTTGTGCTGGACGATGAACCAGATGAGCGACTGCTCCTTGAGCGTACAGCCTCAGACTGGTTATCTTCATTTTCTTTTTTACTGTTGCTACGTTGTGACATAGGGACTCACTGCGTTTTCAATATCAGGAGAAGAAAGCTAATGTGAAGCTGTCCCGAAGCTGTGGTGTTAGCTGCTTATCTCTTGTTATTGAGTTGCTCCGTAGAATGGCAATCTTTGTGTCCCTCGTTAGCTCTATTGCCGTCTTTTCACTGTCATGGACTAGGTTCCACTCAGCTTAAACACACCGAAGAAACTCCAGGAGACCGATGGTTCATTTCCATGAAGTTTTACTTGGCATATTGTGAAACTGCAACACAATATACAAAATACAATTAAATTCCAATGCTAACAACAGTATAGCAAGC
>NW_024615756.1:0-1373 GCF_008729295.1 Plectropomus leopardus
GCCCTGCTTCGTCCTCTTGGACCTCGTCTTCACCTGAAACACGAACACACAAACAAACAAAGAAACAAACAGATAATCTCATCTGATAATCTAATAAAATCACAGCTGATTCACTGAAGGCCTCCAATCCTAAACGGAGCTCCTGAGTGCAGGTAAATTAATATCAAACATTCAGTGAAGGTCGTGTTTCAGGTTGAATTTCAGGACAACTTTTAATTTTGCTTTGTCGTATCAAAGCACAATAATCCAGTGGAGGAATGTAACTAAGTACATTTACTCAAGTACAGCATGTTAGTTCCAATTTGAGGTACTTTCCTTGAGTATTTTCTACACATGCCACTTTAAACTTTTGCCCCACTAGATTTCAGAGAGCGATACTGTACTTTTAATTCACTACATTTGTCTGAACACTTTACAAATACACTTTTTGAATAAAAACAGAACAAACGTTTATAAAATATGATGTTCTGTAATAAATTAGATTAGCAGCTATAACAACTATTTGATTAAAAAGAAGGTGATAGACAGCAAATTATTAGCCAACGGTTTTGATGAATATTTCTTAAAAATTCAACTTTTAAAAATAATTTTTAGGTATATAAGAGTTTTTTTTTCTTTTAACTTTTTAAAAATAATTTAGAGAGTTACTTTCAGTTTTTTGGGTGTCTTTCCTCGTATTTTCTATCTAATTATTTTAAAATTTCTGTTGTGTGTTTTTTGGGGTTTCTTTTTCTATATTTTTTAATTATTTGAGATTAAGTATTTCTGTCTATGTTTTTCAATGATTTTGATTTTTGTTAATATAACTCTGAGGGTTTGAATGTCTTTTTTCTTTCTTTTTTTCTCTGTAAAATTTTAAGTTGGTGGCATGTTTTGTTTGTTTTTCAAGTTTTTTTCTGCATTGGGTACGTCTACTTTTAATACTTAAAGTATATTTTCATGATTATACTTGCTTACTTTCACTTAAGTAACCTTTTTGTGCAGGACGTTTACTTGTAACAGAGTATTTTCACAGACTGGTATTAGTACTTTTACTTAAGTAAAGGATGCGCATACTTCCTCCGCCAATGCAGTTATGTCATACCGGTCTTCAGCATGTCAGGTCAAAAACAGGACACTATGTGCTGTGACAGGAGGCCAAACACAACTGAAACATCAACAATAAAAACTCTCTCTCTGAAAACTCCTCTCTTTCATGTCTGTTGAGCTTTGGCTGCAAAAGAGATTTTACAAACCGGTAGTAAATTTTTCTGACTGCTCTCTGAAAGAGGTAAAGACTGTGATTGACAGGTGGGAGTGGGCGGGCTCTCACCCGGAGGCAGGGGTTGTCTGTGTGGGCGCCGATCATGGAGAAGCCGTTTCCTGGCAGGTAG
>NW_024615757.1:0-9165 GCF_008729295.1 Plectropomus leopardus
CTAATACACACTCTAATACACACACTAATATAAACACTAATACACACACTAATATAAACACTAATACACACTCTAATACACACTCTAATATACACACTAATACGCACTCTAATATACACACTAATACACACTCAAACACACTCTAATACACACTCTAATACACACTCTTATACACACACAAACACACTCTAGTACACACACTGCAGTAAAAATACACACTGATATATCTGCAGGATTCACTGTCCTGTTTTTCTTTCTCTTCTTCACATCTTTTGCTTTTCTTTTTCTCCTCTTTCTCTTCTTTTCTCCCGTTTCTCCTCTTCCCGTCTTGTTTTTCATTTTCTCCTCCTCCTCTTGTCTCCTGTCTCTCCTCCTCGTCTTCCTCCTCGTTTCATTTTCATTGTCTTCTCCTCTGTCTCTGCTCGTCTCCTGTTTTTTTCTCCTCTTTGTTCTTGTCCTCTGTATTTTTGTCCTCCTCTCTCTCCTCCTTCGTTCTCGTCCTCTGTTCTTCTTCACGTCCTCCTCTCGTCTGTCCTCGTCTCTCCCAGCTGTCGGTGTGGATGGACGGCGTGCAGAAGCAGCTGTCCTCGGACCGCTGCGTGTGTCCCGACACCGTCGAGTCTCTTCAGGCTCTCATCAGTCAGCAGCAGCAGCAGCAGGCCAACACGCAGGTACCTGCCGACCTTTGACCTCTGACCTGGAGGCTAACCCCGCCGTAACAACCTAACTGACCTAACCTGACCTCTGACCCCTGCCCTCTAACCCCCACACTAACCCCGCCTCTAACCCTGACCCACAGGAAGCCGCCATGAGCGTCATCCGGGAGGGCGAGGACCTCATCCTGCAGCTCAGGTACACCGAGGGAGAGGGGGCGCTTGATTCAGTCAGCGGGGCGGCTGAGGCCCGGGTGGAGCTGCTCTGTTTGAACACTGTGGGGGTGTTTGTTTTAACTGTGCTTTTTTTCTTTTTTCTGATTTTTTTTGAGTTTGGGTTTATTTATTTTCCAGTTTGTGCACAAAATATGAGTAATTTATTTATTTGTTTATTTGTTTTCCAATTTGTGTTGAATATTTGGGTGCATTTTTAATGAATTAATCTGTTAATCAATTAATTAATTTTCTAGTTTGAGTGTATTCCTGTTTTGCTTTAGGTGCGTTTGTTTTCCAATTTCTCTAAGATATTTTTCGCTTTTTGTTTTTTAAAGTGAGTCTGATTTTATTTCTCAGTTTGTGCTCAGTATGTGGGCGCTTTCTTTGGTTTTGTTCTGTTTTTTTCTTTGGGTGCGTTTGTTTTCTAGTTTAGGTGCATTTGTTTTGTAGTTTGTGTTGAATGTGTATCATGCATGGGTGCGTTTGTTTTCTGGTGTGCAGAGTGTAGGGGTGCGTTTGTTTTATTTGGGATGACGTGTGGGGTTGAGAGGCGTGGAGGTGGAAATGTTTGGGAGTGTGGCTGCTTTCACATTTGTGTTTCCCATGTGGGTGCGTTTGTTTTGTAAGCTTTGTCACTCATGTGGGTGCGTTTGTTTTGTAAGCTTTGTCACTCATGTGGGTGCGTTTGTTTTGTAAGCTTTGTCAGTCGTGGAAGCGTTTGTTCTCTGGTTTGTCTAATCTTTTGGGGTGCGTTTGTTTCGTGGCTCAGCACGGCTGAGGATACTTTATGATGTTTTCATATAGCTCGTCTTGGTGTGTTTGTTTTCTAGTTCATGATGCGGTCTGTCTTATTTTCGGGTTGTTTAACAGTTTTGGGTGCGTTTGTTTCAGGCCTCAGGGCAGCTCGGTGGCCCACGTGGAGACGGTGCTGCAGCAGCTGGAGGAGTCTCACGTTCAGCTGGAGGAACTTTTCCACCAGCGGAAGATCCGACTGGACGTTTACCTGCAGCTCCGCATCCTGCAGCAGTGCACGCTGGAGGTACTCCGATTATTGTTATTAGATAATTATTGCAAAGCTTCATACGCTCATGAAAAACCTGGAAATGTCATGGAATTAGTGAAAGGCATTTTCCAGGCATTGAAAAGTTTACGAAAACTAATTATACCCTAAAAGTTTTGGAAAAGTCATTGAAATCTGTTCCACAAACTGAAAATCCAACAAAAATTTGGGTTTGTAGCTGATAAATGGTATTATTTTGTTCTCTTTACACCTCGCCCAAACTTTTTGAAGACAAAATTCTCTAAAAATGGACACTTTTTTTTAAAGGAAAATCAATCACTGTTTATATTGTGGACAAAAAGTAATTAAAATTACTGAAATACTTTCTACTAAAATTCTCATAAAAAATAAAAGAAAAAAATGCAGAAATGTTTTCTTTAAAGAAAATAGCCAACATATATATTTTTTTAAAAAAGTCAAAATGTTTTCACCTAATCACCAATTTCTTTTCAACAAAAGTAAATTACAAAATGTTTTCTCTTTAAAATGGACAAAACATTTTGAAGGGAAAAAAATCGGTTGTACCTCCATCATTCGTGTCAAGGATGCGTTCCTCCTGAATGTCTTTCCAAGGTAACGGGAGAAATGGACGCCTGGAAGCAGGACCTCCAGAAACAGTCCCAGGACTTCTCCGCAGAGAAGCTAGCATCGCCGCGGCTAGCCGACGCAAATCAGGACAAGCTAGCCCCGGACAAGCTGGGACTGGGTCAGGCTCGGCTGGTGGAGGCGAGTCCGGAGGTGCTAACGCTAGCACAGCAGCGCATCCACAGGTAGACATCATCCCGACCCGTCAAATAAACAAGAAGTCCGTCAGGGTTTGACTGATCAATTAATTGATTGATCTGCAGGCACATGGAGCGACGGCTGGCCATGAACAACATGATCTATGAGGTCATCCAGCAGGGTCACGACCTTCAGCAGTACATCACTGAGGTCCAGGCGTCAGGTAGGAGTACCGGTATGGTGACGTTTTTTCCCGATAGAGTCAACCCACAGCTTGTACAGACAGAACAGAAGTGGATCCAGTGTTGAGCCTTGGGGTACACCACAAGACTGGGTCTACATGGGGGGCTTCCAAGAGGGTGTCAGTGGGTTTCCACAGTTTCTTGACTCAATTTTTGAGTTCCTTTAGGGAGTTACAATGGTGCTTGATTGAACTGTGACTCTTCAGGGGGGTCTTAAGGTCCTTTAAGGGGTTTTAGTTTTAATTGAAAGGGTTCGACAGATTTATGAGGAAACTTTGAGGTTTTTTAAAGGTAACAGAGGAAGAGGTTCTTTTGTCTCTTCCTGTAGGGGCACCATATGGGCTTTTTAGTGGACTCTGAGGGAGTTCCACAGGCCCTTGACAGAACACCAGGGGTCAATGATGGGGGTCCTTGAGGTTTCTTGGAGGGCCCAATGGTCCTTGAAGGGAATTCTATCATTGACAGAACTCTGGTAACCTTGAGAGACAAGTCTTTTTTGAGTTCCAGGGGTTGTTAAGTGGTCTCAAGTACTTCTAAGGGGGTTTCAGAAGTTCTTGTGGAGATGCCAGATCCAGTAGTCTTTTCATATGTTCCAGGGTTTTTTTGGCGTTTCCGAAAGCTCCTTTAGGGCGTTCAAATGAGGCTTGATAGGGTTGTTGTCCCTCAGGGGGGTCTTAAATTCCTTTAAGGGATTTTAGTTTGCACTGAAAGGTTTCCTAGACAATTTTATGAGGAAAGTTAAAGAAATTTAAAAGTAACAGAGGATGAGATTTTTTCATCTAATCCTGTGGGGGGATTTTAGTGGACCTGAGCAAGTTCCACAGACCCTTGACAGAACGCCAGAGGTCAATGAGGGGGTCATTGAAGTTTCTTGCATGGACCAATGGTCCTTGAAGGGAGTCATTGACAGGGCTCTGGGTCCTTGAAAAGGTTCCAGAAACCCTTGGTAGTTTTCCCCTGGTCATTGAGTGGGTTCAAGGAGTCACTGACAGGGTTCCAGGACACTGAAAGAAGTTTCTTTGGGTTCCAGGGGTCCTTGGGTGGTTTTTTATTGCTCCTTAATAGGGTTCAGTGATTCTTGAGAGAGTTTTTAAGGTCCTGCTGTAAGGTTCCAGTGGTCCTTGAAAAGGTTCCAGAGACCCTTGATGGTTCTCAGCTAGTCAATGAGTGGGTTCAAGGAGCCACTGGCAGGGTTCCAGGGCACTGAAGGAAGTTTTGGAGTGTTCAAGGGGCCCTTGAGTGTGTCTTTTGAGGGGTGTCTGTAGATTCTTGGTCCTTGAGGGGAGTCCAGGACTGTAATGGCGTCATATGTCCCGTGGTGATGAATGTGAAGGAGAACAGAGGGAACGTTAATGTGGCAGAGCAGCGGCGGTCCGACTGCTGCACTCTGATGAGGGGGAAAGGGGATGGGGTTTCCATGGAAACTGCTCTCTGAAGCTCACAGCTGGTCCCCATGGAAACCGGGGTATTGAATTTGCCATGGAGATACTCTCACACACACACACACACACACACACACACACACAGAGATTAAAACCCGAACACAGCTGCATTAATACACTTGTGAGGACTTTAACAGATAAAATATCCTCACTGTGTGTGTGTGTGTGTGTGTGTGTGTGTCAGGTATCGAGCTGTCGGAGGCGGAGGGGGGTCTCTCCCCTCAGGTGGAGGAGCTGCAGCGCCTCCTGCAGGACAAACAGAAGGAGCTGCAGCAGATCGCAGATCACACGCACACACACCTGGAGCAGAACCTGCAGCTGAGACACCTGCAGAGCCAGGTCAAACAGGTAACACACACACACACACACACACACACACACACACACACACACACACCTGCAGAGCCAGGTCAAACAGGTAACACACACACACACACACACACACCTGCAGAGCCAGGTCAAACAGGTAACACACACACCTGCAGAGCCAGATCAAACAGGTAACACATCGGTCTGTCCCTGTCCCCGTCTGTCCCCAGGTGCTGGGCTGGATCTCAGAGGGGGAGGTGATGCTGTCGTCCTGCATGTTGAACTCCAGCTGTCTGTCTGAGGCCGAGCAGCTACAGAGGGAACACGAGCGCCTCCAGCAGGCCATCGAGGTCTCTCTCTCACACACACACACACACACACACACACACACACACACACAGAGTCCACACTCTCATCGTGTGTGTCAGAGACATGAAGAGGACATGTGTGTGTCTTGTTGCAGGCTCTCCTTCACGCCGACTCGCTGCAGAGGACTCACCAGGTGGCTCTGGCTCTGCAGCAGAGAGCAGAGCTGCTGGTCAGGTCAGTGTGATTCATCACGCCGCTGAGTAACTGCAGACATCATGAAGGACTTGTCCTCAAATTTGGCACAAACGTCCACCACAACCAATCAGAAACATCCACTTCGACCAATCAGATTTTAGTTATTAAAGGCTGAAAGTGTCTTTGGGTCTCATTTTTGTGAAAAGGATAACTCGAGAACACCATAAGGGAGTTTCCTCAAATTTGGCACAAACGTCAACTTTGACTCAATGATGAACTCATTAGATTTTGGTGGTCAAAAGTCTAGGTCATTGTAAGCCTGGGTCCATCTTATTCTTGTGAGCGTGATATCTCAAGATGGTCTTGAGGGAATTTTCCTCGCTTTTGGCACAAACGTCCAGTTTGACTCAAGATGAAATGATTTAACCAAATTGGATTTTGGCTGTCAAAGGCAGAAAGTCACTTTGAACTTGCACCTGTCTCATGGCCCGAATGAATGAATGCGATAATTTAGGAACACCTTTGAGGAAATTTCCTCACGTTTGGCACAAACATCTACTTGGACCCAACGATGAAGTGAGTAGATTTTGATGTCAAAAGTCATTGTGAGCTTGCATCCATCTTATCCTTGTGAAATCCTTGTAATATCTCAAGGGTGGCTTGAAGGAATTTGTTCAAATTCGGCACAAACGTTCTTAGACTCAATAATGAAGTTATTAATGAACTAGCTAAAGAAAGCCTAACCACGCCCTGACCTCTGACCCCCTCCCCCCTCAGGTCGGGTCACTACGACCCGGACGCAGTGAGGTCTTGTGCCCAGACGGTGGCGCTGCACTGGCAGACTCTGATGTTGAGGATCGAAGACAGACTCAAACTGGTCAACGCCTCCGCAGCCTTCTACAGGACGTCCCAGCAGGTATCGCTGTTTATATGGATGGAAATTAAAGATGCTGATGATACCATGCTCTATGTCACCAAAATTTAACATGGATTCTAAAAATTTGCAGGGTAGGAGGGTATGACCTTTTTCGTCCTTTAAAGAGGGGCATGACAGAACAAGTTTGAGCTGCTTCGTACTCACCTGTCTGCCTGTATATTCACCTGTCTGTCTGCCCCTGCAGGTGTGCGGGGTATTGGAGAGTCTGGAGCAGGAGTACCGCAGGGAGGAGGACTGGTGTGGAGGAGGAGAGAGACAGCCGGAGCTCCTCCTGCCGCTCGTCAGCAAACACATGGAGCAGAAGGAGGCCTTCCTGAAGGTGAGGACAGTTTTGGAAAGTCATTTACCCCCCCCCCAATATCTCTTAATGGTCTTAAACGGCATGAAATTATCAATATATATATATATGTAATAACCACAGTCTTGTTTCCATGGCGACAGGCCTGCACTCTGGCCAGACGGAATGCCGAAGTCTTCCTTAAGTATATCCACCGCAACAGTGTTACCATGGCGAACATCTCGGGCCACAGCGTCACCGTCTCTGGGGTATCGGGGGTCACAGAGGTCACGGGGCACTCCAGGGTACCGGAGCAACAGGTCAAAGGTGAAACGAACACACACAGAAACACACGAAGGCAACGTTTAGTGTAAATATAGAAGTACAGTGGAGCCAGCACAGAGCCCTGAGGAACACCACAGTTTATTGGTGTGTTCACAGTACAGCGTGTGTGTCTGTGCGTGCGTGCGTGCGTGCGTGCGCGCGTGTGTGTGTGTGCGTGTGTGCAGGTATCCTCAGTGAGCTGCTGCAGAGGGAAAACAGAGTTCTTCATTTCTGGACTTTAAAGAAACGCAGACTGGATCAATGCCAGCAGTACCTGATGTTTCAGAGCCACGCCCAGCAGGTAAACTGCAAATTTTTAATTTAAAAAACTACAGTATTTTTGTTATTACAGTGATACACATTTATATAATGCCTTTTTGTAATTTTATATGATTATTAATTAATAATTGTGAGTTAACAAAAGAGTTGAAAACTCTAAAATTGTTTTCAAGAAGTATCATCTTTTTTTTGAAGTCACAAATTTAAAAAAAAAACTTTGAAGAAAAAAACTAACCATTTTTTTAAAATGACCAAAGAAAAGAAAAAATTAAGCTTTTTCTAAATATAAATAAAGATAACAAATAAATGTAGTGCAGTATAGTAAAAGTACCTCAAACAACCTAAAACTTACAAGGTTCTAACACCAAATTTCCAGTTGGCATAATTTTGATAAATCGACCTTGTACTCAAATTCTGAAAAGTTTAATTCAGATCTTAATTTGGCGACTAAGAAGAATTAAATTAGAGTTAGTTGTTGTACCTGAACGTGTCCTTTGGCTGCAGGCTCTGGATTGGCTGCAGCAGTCAGGTGACCATTACCTGTCCACGCACACGTCGCCGGGGGCAACGGTGACCGAGACGCAGGAACTGCTGAACCAACATCGTGAATTCTGCGTGTCTGCCAAGGTGAGAACACACACACACAGATGTATACAGACATTTAAAAACCTGGGGGAGGAATGGAATTTGCAAATAGCGATTTCCAGACCTGGAAAAGTCCTGGAAAAGTAAATATATCTTAAAAGTTTTGGAAAAGTCATGAAAATTTGTTCCACACACTTGTATCATAACACATGATTTGTTCAAGGACCGTCTGAAATTCCGAACCTTCAAATTTGAAAGGCAAAAAACTCACAAAAAAATAATAAATCGTCAGATATTTTTTTTTTAAAAAATGCTAAAATTGATTATTTAAAAATCGTCAAAATTTTTTTAGAAAAAAAAGCACCCAAAATTTTTGAAGACAAGTTAAACTCCAATTTTTTCTCAAAAATTGCAAAGATTTTAAAGAAAAAACATTTTCAGTTTTTAATAAGAAAAATAATCACCTAAAAATTTTAAAGAGAAAAAAAAGCTCAAAATGTTTCATAGAAAAGACGAATCCCCAATTTTTTTCTTAAAAAATTGCTTAAAATTTTAGAGTAAAACAAATTCCCAACATTTTTTCTTTTAAAATTGTGAATGATTCATGATTTTGAATGAAAAAAAATGCCCAAACTTTTGGAAAAAACATATCACCAAAAATTTGAAAGGAAAACCCCCCCAAAATATTTTATTTAAAAATGCCCAAATTTTGAAAAACAAACAAAATTGTCATTTTTTTTCTCTTAATAAAAGCCAGAAAATTTGATGGGAAAAAAATTCCCATAATTTTCTTTGAAAGAAAAGTAAGTTGCGAGGTTTAATAAAAAAAAACAAAAAGTCAAAATTAACAAAAACAAAACCGTCTATATTTTTTCGTTGTTTTTTCTGGCTGCGCGGTCATGTAAATTTGTTGGTAAAATGTGTGTGAACGGCGTCACTCACCGTCTCGCTGCGTCTCAGCACACGCAGGAAAAGGTTCATCTGCTCATCCAACTGGCTGAGAGCATGTTGGCGAAGGGCCACGCCCACCGCGCCGAGCTGCGGCGCTGCGTCTCCACAGTGGACAAGCGTTACCGCGACTTCACGGTGCGGATGGGACAGTACCGCCACCTGCTGGAGACGGCGCTCGGCGGCTGCGCGCAGGATAACAAGGACCTGGAGCTGGAGCTCATCCCCAACAGCCTGTCCGACTCCGACCCCGAGGTCAACCTGTCCGACCCGAGTCACCAAGTCAGCGACGAGAAGAGGCGCTCCGCCCGCAAGAAGGAGTGAGTACTAATACTGCGAGTACTGCCGGTCAGAGTATTTCTACACGCTCTGCTAACACGTGTGTCCGTAGGTACATCATGGCCGAGCTCCTCCAGACCGAGAGAGTCTACGTCCGAGACCTGCAGGAGTGCATCGAGGTACACGCTCACCAAGTATTTATACCACAAAGTACTACAGCAGAGCATGTGCAGTACTACAGTAATACTTTACCCGCCACAGACGTACCTGTGGGAGATGACGAGCGGCTCGGAGGACGTCCCGCCGGGGCTCGCCAACAAGGACGACATCGTGTTCGGAAACATCCAGGACATCTACGAGTTCCACAACAGGTACAAATATACATAC
>NW_024615758.1:0-3151 GCF_008729295.1 Plectropomus leopardus
CATGCACTCATAGGAACGACCCTGGAAGTTCCTCTCCTCGTAGAAGATGATCTGAAAAATTAATTGGTTAGAAAAAGAGCAGCAATGTGATAATGGTGAACTCATTTGTAAACAGTAATTTCTGTTTTTTTTTTTTTTTAACAAAAAGATTTTCAGAAGTACCTTGCCCCTCATGTTCATGCCGGTGTTGCTCATGGTGGCTGTAGATGTGCTGTGCTGCTCCTGAACTGCCTTCCTTCCTGGTTTAACCCTTTCCTTTTATACCTGACCACACGTAAAGAATCAGTGTCCCCTCCCCCTCAGAGGACCCCCTTACTCAGCAACTTACTATTGAAGCCAACAGAATACAGTGGTTATGTCCATTTTTCAGGGACTGGGTACCTCATAGTGGACAACAGCTGACGCAACTGTGACACCTCACGACATGCCGACAAAAAAACAGTGTTTCTTTTGTCTTCTCTAGCCGAGTATGACAAATTCCACGTGTTTCACGGCATTGACCAATAGGATCACACAAATATGTTGGTGTTGCTACTATGAACTGTGAAATGTGGGGAAGGTCAGTATTTTTTTCTTTTTTTTTCTTTTTAGGTTTTTCCAAACACAAGACAGCCACATACCTCGTTGGATGTCATTGTTTGTCACTGGAGGTTGGCCCCCAGCACCTCATTCCCAATGACATCATACAGGTGGTGAAAGCCAGCAAGCTCAATTGGGCGGGGAACAAGGTGTTGTCTGTCGTGTCTCCCAGCCATGTCACGGTAAGAATTTAGGACAACAGTGGAAACTGCTTATAGTGATCATAATTATAGTGATCAACTAGTCATATAAACTAAAAGGCGTAGGGCAAATTAATTCCTTTACAAATGCTGTTTAAATAATTTTCTTTTAGTAATCAAGTAGTCTACTTACAGTGTTCATTTTGAGTCTTTACACACACAACAACATGGGATATTGTTTTCAAACTACAGTAATTCTCTCCATATATTTCCATGCCTCCACACAGCGATAACTGAGGCCGGAGGCATTATGTTTTTGGGTTGTCCATCTGGCCGGCTGGCACATTCTTGTGAACGTGTTATCTCAAGAAAGCCTTGAGTGAATTTCTTCAAATCTGACACATTCACTTGGACTGAAAAAATTGAAATGATGAGCTAAATAGATTTTGGTGGTCATAGGTCAAAGGTTAAAGTCCCTGTGACACTACAGCGGTACTGCATTTTGAGGCAGTCAGTAAAGTAAGTAAATACCGTAGCTGTCCATTTCCTGATTTTATATTTATGTAATACCCCAGATAGCAAAGTGACATTGATTCAGTGTTTGAATTCCATCTTCATTTATGTTGAGTTTGAATTTCCAAGCTTAAATAATGATAATTCAACGTTGACGATTCTTATCATTTTTCAGTGTTGAAATGACGTACATAACATCACTTGAGTGACAGTTGTCAATTAGATGGTAATCCGATTAAGATAAGATAAGATCAAAGACTGACCTCAAATAATTTATTTTTGGTCATACACACTTGGAAATGTGGTTTGATCTTGAAATTTGGCTAAAAATGTTCAGTTTAGATTCTGATATTATTGTAGATTTCTTATTTTATTGATTATTGTTACTCACGACTGTATAGAGTTTTCTAGTTTAAGAGATGTGGTGGTTCTGGAAGGTTACTGTTATACCGAATGTTTCTTAGATATAGATATATAATTTATCAAAACTAAGTTTTTGGCATTTTAATGATTCCAAATGAGAAGCCTAGCTTTGTCTATCAGCTTATTTTGGCAAATTGGTCACTTTGATACCCACATGAGCCTTGGCAAACATTCACAAGGACAAGGAGCCACTCAGTGGAATCAGAGGAAATAAACATTGCTTCATTATTGTGGTCGAGTGAAAAACTGCCCCAGTAATTTCCATATTCATCTTACATTTAACCAGAACTTTGGTGACCTGATTTACTATCTTAGGTTACAACAGAGAAAGTAAACGCTAGCTTGTAGGTACATGAAAAATTATTTTATGCTCGTTCCCAAAATGGAAAAGTCTTAGCCATAAACATTCAAATGAATTAAATTCAGTTGACGTCAGATTTACTTATATAGCACCAAATCATATAAAAGCAGTACAGACTGCTTCACATAAAAGAAGAGCTGTGCAAATCAACCAAGACACACATGCACCAGTTTATACATATACAAACACACTTACACACACAACACACATGTAATGTACATGTGCATACATAAAGCCTTATTCATGTCATATCTTGACATGAATTGAGCTATTTTAACTACCAGATTCAGACTTGTAAATACTCAAGACAAATTACATAGTAAACATTGCATTTACATGCACAGGGGAGGTTTGGCTTGCATTACTCAGCAACAGTAGGCTATTTAGCTACTTTATTAATCTACCAAGTGCTTAAAACCAAAGACACTTATCATTTGTACAGTTTGCCATTTTAGATGTCTCACATGTAAATAGTAAAACTATAATACAAAATGATTTTTTTTACATGGCATTGAAAATTTCTAATTTTGATTTAATCATTCTACTTTTGATCATTTGTAGCCTTTAATGTCCTGCTTTATATCTATATAGAATATTAAGCCCTATTTCATGAACAAAAGTAAGTGTCTTTGTATGATGGATTTAAAAATGAAAAACATTTTGGGGTGAAAATGTGCTGGCTAATGGCAGTCTAAAAAAATCTAATATTTTGTATTTCATCACTCATTTCTGTTGGTATAAAACTGTATACTACTGCATAATATTTTGTTGTGACAGAACAATGAGCTTAAGAGAAGTCAGAGTTGCACAGAAATTATTTATTTAGTGGCATTTGATACATTCAGTAAACATTTACATGCAGGAGTCCATGATGCGCTTCATGCTCATGAACCTGGTGCCGCTCATGCCCATCTCCATGAAGCTCCTGTACTCGCCGGGCCTCAGGTAGATCATCCTGCCTCTGTAGTGGGGCTGCTCGTACATCAGCCAGTGGCCGTCCATCACCTGGCAGGACAGGCAGTCGTTCATACGGAAACGGTCCTGGATGTTGTCGCAGTCGTCCATCAGCTCCTGCATCTGACCCTGGAAGTTCTCCCTCTCGTAGATCCTCATCCTGAACTGGCCTCTGTGCTGT
>NW_024615759.1:0-1643 GCF_008729295.1 Plectropomus leopardus
TGCAAGAAGATGGAGTGAAACCTGGTCTTCATCATTCCAAAGGCACGCTCGATGATAGCGCGTGCCCTGGAATGATGGTGGTTGAAGTGCTGGGCTCCCACACCTTGTACTGGCCGCTTGTAGGGAGTGATGAGGGGGAGTGGCTGTTGGGGGCACGGGTACCCGCCGTCTGCGAGGATGAAGTGCCCTGGAGGAGGGTAGATGGCCCGCCTGTACAGTGGGCTGTGCCGGAGTACTCTGGAGTCGTGCACCGACCCCGGCCAGCCCACGTACGTGTCGATGAAACGGCCCTGATGGTCACAAACTGCCTGCAGGATAACTGATGCGAACAGTTTCCTGTTCTTGTAACAGTGACCATCAGGGCCGCTTGGTGGCTTGATCCTGACATGGCAGCCGTCGATTGCTCCTGCAGCTTTTACAAAAGCTCTGTGTCTTGCCAGCCCTGCAAATCCACGAGTTACTGTCGCCAGGTCTTCTGCAGTCCTTGGGAGGCAGATGACCTTGTGGCGAATCGCCACCACCTCCTCAGTAACTCGGTGGACGATGCGGTGGACAGTGGAGCGAGGCATCCCAAACACTCTGGAGACCACCCTGTATGACGCCCCACTCGCCAGCCAGAAGAGGAACACCAAGGTCTCTATTGTGGCACCCCATCCGCTCCTGGTGGAGAAGGTCCAGCAGCACTGCCAGAGACTCTCTGCTCAGCCTGAAGTCCTGCCTGGTGTCACCCTGCCCAAAAAACCTGTCCAGCACAGGGACGGCCAGGTTTATCCTGCAGTACAGGGGTCTGGTCTGAATTGGGAAAGGAGGAGAACAGGGGATAAAAAATGATTATCTCAACAAAAGCTATTTAATTTGAGTTAACGAGATCTTTTAGTTAATTTCATAGCTTAGATAGATAATGCTTATTCTGTCTATCCACTTGAAAGATCTGTCTTGATCACTTGATCTTTCTTATGATCAACATCAGGTTATCAGTCACTTTATTAATTTGGAATATATTAATTATTAGAAATAAAATGAAACAAATACAGCACAATACATTGTAGAAAGTAATGTACTGCACATTAACTAAACAATATTGGACATCAATGTACATTTGAATATTGTAGCCTGACATCTCAGCACTTTATTTAATGAACAAACAAATAAAAACCCTTATAAAAGACATCACAATAGTTTCTATAATTAGCGTTATTGTCACTTCTTGGTAATAAATGTATACAGGTATGCTAGTTACTGCTAACTAGCATAACTGTTATCTAGCTAATGATAACATTGCTTGGGGTTAAAATAACAGGTTTACCTCTCCATGGTCCGCTCTCAGCCGGGGATAAATCAGCCGCCGACGCTGGCGCTGACGGAGGCGCTTCTCCTCTTCCTCCAGCAAAATAAAAATTAAAAATAAAAAAACGATTAGCTCAGGCTCCATAACTTCTTTTCGTTTTTGAGTTGTCCCTCTTCTCTCTCCCGCGAGCGCGAGCCTTGACAATAGAACTCCTTTGTGATGTAGGGTAAGGGCGGGAATATCTCGTGACGTAACCAGGAAATCCTCCGAAGGCTAGACCGTCCCAATTAACAACCGTTGATGCAGCCTTCGGAGGCGCCTCCGAAGGAGTCGCCTCCAAAGGCCGCGTAGGCTG
>NW_024615760.1:0-2690 GCF_008729295.1 Plectropomus leopardus
CCCAGAATGAGTATAGGATCTACTATAGTCCCTGGCAGCCATGCGAATACACTAGTGCTCCCTGACAGGAGGAGGACATCTGGAGAGGTAAGAAATATATAAACAAGTGCTTAGCCTCCCCAAAATATTCACATCATGTTGAAGCATATTGGCACTAATAACTGTTTTTTGGGGAAGTCTGTATGTTTCATATGAATTTATCAGAAAGAATAATCATATTCAACAACCCATAAAATGCTCACTTTTAATGTAGTTTCCCTTTCCTGTGTATATCGTTGAAACTTTTTTTTACCGTCCAGGTTTTAATTTCTTACCAACGCAATGCACAAAGTTAAGGCATGGCTAAGCTGATTCCAAGAGCTACTTGCGTCACAGACTTTACTCGCAGGCCATTAATATGAGATGGTCAAGTTGTTTGTGATGTCACATAATGCTGACTTCGTGTTCTTGGATAGTTGGAGACAGATGATACAACGTTTAAGTAATCTATCCAAACGCTCCTGAATGCAGTTGGAAATGTCGATGTCTGTTTGCTGCTTTTTTTTTTGTTAGTTTTTTTTTTTTTTCACCAAATGACCATCGAGCCCATTGCTTAATGAAATGTTCTATTAAGTCAGTTCTTTCTGCGTGTTTTAGCTGTCTGTTTCTCTATTTTGCCTCGTGTTTTCGTTGTCATATGAACCTTTGATTGTGCTATATTTTCTGTAAAAAAAAAAGTGTTGCAATAACGTTCTGGATCGCATGGTGTCGGCAAAACGGCAAATAGTGTGAATAGAGCTCTTCGTCGAATCCTGTATTTTTGGCATTACGTGTAAAGGGGCTTGAACAGAAAACTAGCTCTGTACAATCACCACGACTTTTTTGGAGATGGATCGCAACTGGCAAAAGACAATTATTTCGTGACCATACAATTGAAGATCACGTACAGATATATTGTTTTTCTTTTGAACATAATGGAACAAAGCGGACGCCAGGCGTGGATGGAGCGATGGAGATGCGTCGCCTGCATGGTTATCTTGGTGATGTTTTGGAGCAAAGCTTCAGCACAGATTAGATATTCCATCTCCGAAGAGGTGAGAGAGGGAAGTGTTGTTGGAAACATAGCGAAGGATTTAGGAATTGACAAGGCTACGCTTAAAGACAGAGAATATCGTATTGTTGGCAGTTCAACTGAACCCCTTTTTCGTTTGAACAATGACGACGGGATCCTTTATGTCAGCAGGAAGGTGGACAGGGAAGAGATCTGTGAACGAAGCAACGCGTGTATAATCAACCTTAAAACCGTGCTAGAAAATCCTCTGGAAATCCACTATGTGGTTATAGAGGTGCTGGATGTAAACGACCACTCCCCCGTTTTTCCAGAGAAAGAGAAGCGACTGGAAATCTTTGAATCGACATTACCGGGAGCCAGGTTTCAGCTCCAACCTGCACGCGACCCCGACGGTGGTCAGTTTACTGTTCAGCAGTATAAACTAAGCCACAATGACCACTTTCGTTTGGAAGTCAAGGAGAGGGGAGAAGACCGTAAGATGCCCTTTCTAATTTTACAGAAGCAGTTAGACAGAGAGGCTATGAGAGAACACAAGCTTCTGCTCACAGCTGTTGATGGTGGGAAGCCGGCGAAGTCTGGAACAATAGAAATACTAATCGAGGTGCTTGATGTTAATGATAATTCACCTGTTTTTACAAAAGATATGTATTCGGCTGTTTTAAATGAAAACGCTGCTCCTGGTACGTTAGTTATTCAGGTTAATGCAACTGATTTGGATGAGGGTGCAAACAGCGAAATTATTTACTCATTTGGTAAGGAGGTAGATACACATTTGCAAAAACTATTTAATATCGACACAACGACGGGCGAAATTATAGTGACGGGTTTAATCGATTTTGAAGAAAATGAAAGCTATGAAATTGATATACAAGCTTCGGATAAGGGCACGATCCCCATTTCCACATACAAAACTGTGATAGTAAAAGTAATCGACCTTAATGATAATCCTCCAGAAATTGAAGTTACATCATTCTCCAAATCAGTTCCCGAAGATTCTAGAATTGGAACAACAGTAGCTTTGATAAGCGTCAATGATTTGGATTCAGGCCCAAATGGAAAGGTTTCCTGCCTTCTGCGCGAGGACGTTCCTTTCGCTATATCCCCATCTTTGCAAGACAATATGTACGCAATAGTGACTAAATCACTACTAGACAGAGAAGAAAAGTATTCTTACGAACTTACAATTGTTGCAAAGGACACTGGTGACCCATCACTGTCATCTGAAAAGACAATAAGCGTTGCTGTGTCAGATGTGAATGATAACAGACCACAATTTTCACTGAGCCCATATACATTCTATATCAGTGAAAATAACGACTTAGTAGCACCTGTATTTTCAGTTAGGGCATCTGACCTTGATGAAAGTGATAATGCGCATATTTCATATCACATCCCGAGGGACAGCAGTGCAGATAATTTGGGTCTGTTTTTAAACATCAACTCTGAAACTGGAGATATTTCCGCACTGAAAAGTTTCGACTTTGAAACTCTGAAAACTTTCCAGTTCCAAGTTGTCGCCACAGATTCTGGAACTCCGTCACTAAGCAACAACGTCACAGTGAACGTGTTCATTCTGGATCAGAACGACAACACTCCAGTCATCCTGTATCCAGTCAGCTCCAACGGTTCTGCTGAAGGT
>NW_024615761.1:0-3082 GCF_008729295.1 Plectropomus leopardus
AAATAGTTGAATAAAAGCTGCATAAATAAGTTTGAAAATTAAAAGTGATTCATTTAATGTCAATTAATCATCAGAGTTAATTAAAAATGTTAATTCAGCAATCATTTAGTGTTTAAGATTAAAAGTCTGTTGACAGAAAATAACGTTGCTGCCCCTTTAAGGGACCGGCAACACAGACGCAGCACCTCAGTGACGCTGCAGCAGAGACCTGAGGGAGAGAGCAGAGGAGGAATTGGAGAAAACGAGCGATAATTAATTAACAGAAAAAGCAGTGAAAAAGTCGATAAAACAGTCGAAAAACATAACTTACCTGGTCGGGAACTGACGGGGATTTTATGAGAACTAAGCCACATCGGTTTTGGTGAGTCTTATGTGTATTTTCATGCATTTTCACCGTGTTGTACTTTTTTTTTCTGGCGGAGAGCTAACGCTAAAAACGTAGCTGTTTACAAAGAAATGCTCCGTCATAAACTGTTTACCAGTTAATATTTTGGGTTTATGAAGACTGTGAATGTTATAAAAGTGTGTGTAAGCTGTGTAAATGAGAGATTTGTGCAGTAATTAGTGCGGGAGACGGAGCCGTGAGATAAAAGAGACCGCTCCGCTGCCATTTTGAGTTGGAAAAAAACACCGTAGCAGTAACGTTACAACTCAGAGACTGAAGAATTTATTTGTGTGATTTGAGGATTTAAAAAGAGTTTTATTTGTGTTTATGGCCTGTTACACAGGTCAGGTTTTTTTGCTCGGTTGGAAGCTCGGTCGGAGCGAGGATTGGTCTGCCATGTGCGGGCGTGCACATCCACAGACGGGATTCAAGATGGCGAGCCAGACCCAGACCTTGAACTCATCTTCTCCATCGCATCATTGAGGAAATCCTCTGCGTGTGGTAACTCACTGCCAGAGTGGTAGGAGTATCAGGAATTAGTTTGAACTGATTGAACTATTATTCTTTTTGGACTGAATCGAACTGAACACTTGAACTCACATTTGGACTTGAACTTAAATTTAAAGTGTCATACTTTTATTTTCATATGTTTATATTTTTGAATGTGATTTGAATAACTGTGGTCCATTTTGATTTACTTGGGTTTTGAAGGTATTTTCTTACCTGTAAAAGAAAGAAGAAACAGTTAACTCAGGAAGAAAAATAGGAATCCTAAGATAGGTACAACCTAGGAAAAAGAGACTGGTCTAATTAAATTAGATTAGCTTTACTAAAATAAACTAGGTGAACTAAAGAACAAAAAGAAAGAGTGAAATACTTTTTTTTCATTTATACTTACCTTGTTATTGGGAACCTGCAGGGTATTTTTGGTTTTATGTACTGTGTTTTATATGTGTGTTTACATTCAGTAAATTGCTGGCCTTTTCTAGTTAAAGAAACGGTCTCTGGTGTAATTATTCTTGCTCCCCACTCCTTAGAGCCTAGAACTGGTCCAGTGGCGCAGTTAGTGGTGTGATACCGGTGCTACACATGTCACTCCCATACACACTCATGTATCATCAAACCACTTAATCTAACCTTTTCAACTGTGTTAATGCCCAGATTGCTTGCTTTCTATATCCAATATGTAGACAGATGCCTTATACATATATATTTTATATTTTTAGATCTTGCAAGCTGAGACCAACTCAACTCCAAGATGCAGTTTCACAGGCAGCCAATCTGATTAGCATGGCTGGTCACAATCTTCGCATAACATTGGAAAACAAACAAGACTGTTTTGGACTTGGGTCACTGGTATGTCCTCCAGCGGACTCATGCGCCATTTGAAAGGTATTTAAAAGTTATATCTTAGCACATATTGTAAATATACCTGAGCAGACAAAATAAAGGTTTAGGTAAAATAACATGGAAGATGAGAAAACAAAGCTGAAATGGCTTTGCTTAATAGTTGAAAATATAGCAAAAGAATGTTGAAAGTGACTTTGTTTTTTGACTGGAATTATAGGATTTGTATAGATAAAGAACAGGAAAAAAATGTTTCCTTTTTACTAGGTTCAGAGATGGATTAAAGACTCTAGGTGTCCTCGATGCTATCCAGTGATACCCTCTACAGATGAAGTGCCTTTTCATCCATGCTGAAAAGGCTTTAACAGCAAGTGATATGGAGATTCTCTTCCAGATCATTCATTCCGAAAGGGGAAGTAATGTATTCCAAGAAGAATTCCTCGGAGACGTCCGAATCGAGCCCACCGTCATCAGAAGAGGAACCAACCTCCGGAGGAGCCGCAGGAACCCCCTCGACGCCCCCAGAAGTCCCGGAATCAGGAGGGGGACGAGGAGCAGAGTCACGCCCCAGGGCGGCCCGGGAGGGCTGGTCAGGGTGCCGACGATGAAACTCCTCCACCATCTGAGCATCCAGGACCAGCCGGGCTGGCACCCACGATCTCTCCTCCGGGCCGTATCCCTCCCAGTCCACCAGGTACTGCAGGCCCCTCCCACGGCGACGAGAGCAGAGCAGACTACGTACGGTGTACGCTGGGGCCCCATCGATGATCCGGGGAGGGGGAGGTGGCTGAGAGACGGGCTGGAGAGGGCTCTCTCTGACCGGCTTGATCCTAGAGACGTGGAACGTGGGGTGGATCCGCATCGAGCGAGGTAACCGGAGCCGAACTGCCGTGGGGTTGATGATGCGGTCGATCGGAAAGGGACCCACGAATTTGGGGGCCAATTTCCGGGAGTCCACTCGAAGGGGGAGATCCCTGGTGGAGAGCCACACCTTCTGTCCCACCCGGTAGGAGGGAGCTTGGGAACGGTGGCAGTTGGCAGCAGCAGCATATCGACCAGTGGCCCGCAGCAGAGCAGTTCTGGCCTGTGACCAGGTTTGGCGGCAGCGCCGGATGAATGCCTCCACCGACGGGTACGCCGTGTCCTTCTCCTGCTCAGGAAACAGAGGGGGCTGGAAGCCGTAGGCACACTGAAAAGGGGAGAGTCCAGTGGCAGAGCTGACCAGGGTGTTATGCGCATATTCCACCCACATGAGCTGCGAGGACCAGGAGGCAGGATGAGTGGAGGCCATGCACCGGAGCGCCGTCTCCATCTCCTGGTTCATCCTCTCAGCTTGACCGTTGGATTGAG
>NW_024615762.1:0-3210 GCF_008729295.1 Plectropomus leopardus
TATATCAAATTGTCCATCCATCCATCCATTTTCTTCCACTTATCCGGGGTCGGGTTGCGGGGGCAGCAGCCTAAGCAGGGAAGCCCAGACTTCCCTCTCCCCAGCCACTTCGTCCAGCTCTTCCCGGGGCATCCCAAGGTGTTCCCAGGCCAGCTGTGAGACATAGTCTCTCCAGCGTGTCCTGGGTCTTCCCCGGGGCCTCCTACCGGTGGGATGTGCCCTGAACACCTCACCAGGGAGGCGTCCTGGAGGCATCCTATTTAGATGCCCGAGCCACCTCATCTGACTCTTCTCAACACGGAGGATCAGCGGCTTTACTCCAAGCTCCTCCCGGATGACCAAGCTTGAGCCCCTCCCTGAGCTACCACCTTATCGTGGCGGAGGGGTTTGCGTGTCCCAGTGATCCTAGGAGCTCAGTTGTCGGGGGCTTTATGTCCCTGGTAGGGTCACCCATGGCAAACAGGTCCTAGGGGAGGGACCAGACAAAGTGTAGCTCACCAGACCCTTATGATGAATAAGATGAATGGTCCAAAAGCTCCCTCGCCCGGACGCGGGTCACCGGGGCCCCCCTGGAGCCAGGCCTGAGGATGGGGCTCGATGGCGAGCGCCTTGTGGCCGGGCCTTTACCCATGGGGCCCGGCTGGGCACAGACCGAAGAGGTGACATGAGGCCTCCTGCCCATGGGCTCACCACCCATAGGAGGGGCCATAGGGGTCGGGTGCCGAGCTTAGTCCTTGGCGGTCCGATCCTCGGCTGCAGAAGCTAGCACTGGGGATGTTGAATGTCACCTCTCTGGTGGGGAAGGAGCCTGAGCTGGTGCGCGAGGTTGAGAAGTTCCGACTAGATATAGTCAGCCTCACCTCGACACACAGCGTGGGCTCTGGAACCAGTCTTCTTGAGAGGGGATGGACTCTCTTGCCACTGGTGAGAGGCGCTGGGCAGGGGTGGCAATACTTATTGCCCCCCAGCTCGGTGCCTGTACATTGGAGTTTACCCCAGTGAATGAGAGGGTAGCCTCCCTCCGCCTTCGGGTTGGGGGACGGATCCTGACTGTTGTTTGTGCCTATGGTCCAAACAGCGGTTCAGAGTATCCACCCTTTTTGGAGTCCTTAGAGGGGGTGCTGGAGAGTGCTCCTTCTGGGGACTCCCTCATTCTGCTGGGGGACTTCAATGCTCACGTTTGCAATGACAGTGAGACCTGGAGGGGCATGATCAGGAGGAATGCCCCTCCCCCAATCTGAACCCGAGTGGTGTTTTGTTATTGGACTTCTGTGCTCACCACAGATTGTCCATAACGAACACCATGTTCAAGCATAAGGGTGTCCATATGCGTACTTGGCATCAGGACACCCTAGGCTGCAGTTCAATGGTTGACTTTGTAGTCGCATCGTCAGACTTGTGGCCGTATGACACTCGGGTGAAGAGAGAGGCGGAGCTGTCAACCGATCACTACCTGGTGGTGAGCTGGCTCCGATGGTGGGGGAGGATGCCGGTCAGACTAAACGCATTGTGAGGGTCTGCTGGGAACATCTGGCAGAGTCTCCCATCAGAAGGAGCTTCAACTCCCACCTCCGGGAGAGCTTCGACCATGTCTCTGGGGAGGCAGGGGACATTGAGTCCGAGTGGGCCATGTTCCGTGCCTCCATTGCTGAGGCGGCTGACCGATGCTGTGGCCGTAAGGTGGTCGGTGCCTGTCGGGGTGGCAACACCCAAACCCGCTGGTGGACACCGGCGGTAAGGGGTGCTGTCAAGCTGAAGAAGGAGTCGCCGAGGCAAAAACCCGGGCGTGGGAGGAGTTCAGTGAGGCCATGGAGAACGATTCCGGACAGCTTCGAAAAGGTTCTGGACCACCATCCGGCGTCTCAGGAGGGGGAAGCAGTGCTCTGTCAACACTGTATGGTGTGGACGGGGTGGATGTGGATTGGTGGAAGGAATACTTCAAAGACCTCCTCAATCCCACCGACACGCCTTCCGGTGAGGAAGCAGGGCCTGGGGACTCGGGGGTGGGCTTCTCTATCTCTGGGGCTGAGGTTGCCGAGGTGGTTAAAAAGCTCCTCGGTGGCAGGGCCCTGGGGATGGACGAGGTCCACCCGGAGTTCCTCAAAGCCCTGGATGTTGTGGGGCTGTTGTGGTTAACACGACTCTGCAACATTGCGTGGGGGCAGTGCCCTTGGACTGGCAGACTGGGGTGGTGGTCCCTCTTTTTAAGAAGGGGGACCAGAGGGTGTGTTCCAACTACAGGGGGATCACACTCCTCAGCCTCCCTGGTAAGGTCTATTCAGGGGCACTAGAGAGGAGAGTCCGCCGGATAGTCGAACCCCGGATTCAGGAGGAGCAATGCAGTTTTCGCCCCGGTCGTGGAACTGTGGACCAGCTCTGGACCCTTGACAGGGTCCTTGAGGGTGCATGGGAGTTTGCCCAACCAGTCCACATGTGCTTTGTGGACTTGGAGAAGGCATTTGACCGTGTCCCTCGGGGAATCCTGTGGGGGGTTCTCCGGGAATGTGGGGTTTCGGACCCCCTGATGCGGGCTGTCCGTTCCCTGTATGACCGGTGCCAGAGCTTAGTCCACATTGCCGGCAGTAAGTCGAACTCGTTTCCGGAGAGGGTTGGACTCCGCCAGGGCTGCCCTTTGTCACCGATTCTGTTCATAACTTTTATGGACAGAATTTCTAGGCACAGCCAGGGTGTTGAGGGGGTCCGGTTTGTGACCTCAGGATTTGGTCTCTGCTCTTTGCAGATGATGTGGTCCTGTTGGCTTTATCGGGCCGTGACCTCCAGCTCTCAATGGATCGGTTCGCAGGCGAGTGTGAAGCGGCCGGGATGAGAATCAGCACCTCCAAATCCGAGGCCATGGTTCTCGGCCGGAAAAGGGTGGAGTGCCCCCTCCAGATCGGGGACAAGATCCTGCCCCAAGTGGAGGAGTTTAAGTACCTCGGGGTCTTGTTCACGAGTGAGGGAAGGATGGAGCGGGAGATCGACAGGCGGATCGGTGCAGCATCTGCAGTAATGCGGACTCTGCACCAATCTGTCGTGGTGAAGAGGGAGCTGAGCTGAAAGGCAAAGCTCTCGATTTACCGGTCGATCTTCGTTCCTGCCCTCACCTATGGTCACGGGCTTTGGGTAGTGACTGAAAGACAAAGATCGTGGGTACAAGCGGCCAAAATGAGCTTCCTCCATAGGGTGGCTGGGCTCTGCCTTAGAGATAGG
>NW_024615763.1:0-2818 GCF_008729295.1 Plectropomus leopardus
GGAAGCACGGCTCCGCACCGTGAATAATCCCTCTTTAGCTGTGATAGTTAGCAAGCCCACTGTAGCCAGTGCGGACCGACATAGCATAGCCTCTGATAGCCATCCCCTGGCAACCCCGTGCAGCCAGGTGACTGTCCGAGCGAAGTAGTAAGCTGAAGCCCACGGTACACCTCCCACCCCCAAGGACTACCAAGGACACCCCCAAGGACTACCAGGGTTGTGTCCTTGGAGCTACCAAGGACACAACCCTGGTCATTGGTAGCTCTATTTTGCAAAAAGGTGAAGTTAGTGACACCAGCAGCCATAGTCAAATGTATCCCTGGGGCCAGAGCGGGCGACGTTGAGTCAAATTTGAAGCTGCTGGCTAAGGCTAAACGTAAATATGGTAAGATTGTTATTCACGTCGGCGGCAATGACACCCGGTTACGTCAATCGGAGGTCACTAAAATTAACATAGAGTCAGTGTGTGAATATGCAAAGAAGATGTCGGACACCGTAATCTTCTTTGGACCCCTCCCCAATGTGACCAGTGATGACAGGTTTAGCCGCATGTCATCACTCAACTGCTGGTTGTTGTGGTGGTGTCCAGCAAATGATGTGGGCTTTGTTAATAATTGGCACTCCTTTTGGGTGAAACCTGGTCTTATCCGGAGGGACGGCATCCATCCCACTTTGGATGGAGCTACTCTACTCTCTAGAAATCTGGCCAAGTTTATTAGAGGCCCAAAAGCCATGACATCCCAGAGTTGGGACCAGGGTGCAGAGTCGCAGTCTTACACGCTTCTCTGAGCTTCCTCTAGCACAGTCACACACCCATAATGTAAATGTTATAAAAAACAGTGTCTGTCCCCCGACCACTTCATTTGTTTAAAGCTAAAATAAACAAAAGAGGAGTTGTACAAGAAAATCTCATAAAGAGTAAATCATCTCCTGTCAACAGCATCATAACAGGAGAATTAAATGCGGACTCTTGAACGTTAGGTCCTTATCAACCAAGGCTCATTTAGTCACTGATTTAATATCGGATAACCATATTGATTTATTATGCCTCACTGAGACCTGGCTTTATCCTGATGAGTACGTTAGCTTGAATGAATCCACTCCTCCTGGTCATATAAATAGTCACGTTGCGCGGGACACTGGCCGAGGAGGGGGAGTCGCTGCTACTTTGATCCAAGCTTAGCAATCACACTAAGGCTAAGCTAAACTATAGTTCATTTGAAAGCCTTTTTCTTAGTCTTTCTCACCCATCCTGGAAAACTCTTTAGCCAATTCTATTTGTCATAGTGTACGCCCCCCCCCCCCCCGGCCCTTACTCTGAATTTCTATCTGAATTCTCTGAGCTTATATCAAGTTTAGTGCTTAAATCAGACAAAATTATTATTGTTGGGGATTTTAACATTCACATGGATATTAATAATGATGGCCTTAGTTCTGCTTTCTCCACGCTTTTGGATTCAATTGGCTTCAGTCAGTGTGTACATAAACCCACCCACCGCTACAATCACACCCTCGATCTAATCCTTGCATACGGCATCGATATTGATGATTTATTAGTCTTTCCTGAGATTCCTGCTCTGTCAGACCATTATTTAATAACTTTCAATTTTTTATTACTCGACTACAAGCCTCTCAGTAAGAGTTACTATTCTAGTTGTCTATCTGATTCAGCAGTGGCTAAATTTAAGAAACTGATTCCTTCTGCATTGACATCATTACAATGTCTTACAGCGACTGACAATACTCCTACTAACTTAAGTCATTCTCAAATTGACTGTCTCGTCAATAATGCTACTGGCTCACTGCGATCAGCTCTCGACACTGCTGCACCCTTCAAGAAGAAAATAATGAAACAAAGAAAATTGGCTCCTTGGTTTAACCTCCAGATCCGCAAATTGAAACAAACATCGCGAAAATCTGAAAGACACTGGCGTTCAACCAAACTGGGAGAGTCCCGTTTAGTCTGGCTGGACAGTCTTAAAGTGTATAAGAAGGCCCTCCACCATGACAGGGCAAACTATTACTCATCATTAATTGAGGAAAACAAAAACAATCCCAGGTTTCTTTTCAGCACTGTAGCCAGGCTGACTCAGAGTCACAGCTCCATAGATCCTTGTATTCCTTCGGCCCAAAGCAGTGACGACTTTATGACTTTCTTTAATAATAAAATTAAAACTTTTCGAGATAAAATCCATCACCTCTTGCCCTTACCTGACTTGGACCCAGACACAGATAGCCTGGATATGGCAGCAAGGCCTGAAATTTATTTGGACCATTTCTCCCCCATTGACCTTTATCGACTCTACACTCTGATTTCTGCATCAAAGCCATCAACATGCCTGCTAGACCCCGTCCCAACTAAGCTCCTTAAGGAAGTTTTGCCCTTATTAGACAACTTATCTAATAATATCTATTAGATATCAATGCGTCTTTATTAACAGGCTACGTACCACAGTCTTTTAAAGTAGCTGTCATTAAACCTCTTCTAAAGAAGCCCACTCTCCATCCTGAGATTTTAGCTAACTATAGACCGATATCTAATCTCCCCTTTATTTCTAAAATCCTTGAGAGAGTGGTTGCTCATCAACTCTGTGACTTTCTCCAAGATAATAGTGTATTCAAGGACTTTCAGTCAGGCTTCAGAGTTCATCATAGTACAGAGACGGCACTTGCAAAAATTAATAATGACTTATTTATCGCTTCTGATACAGGTCTGGTTTCTGACACCATTGACCATCAAATCTTACTGCACAGACTGGAAAACCTAATTGGCCTTAAAGGAACGTCACTAGCCTGGTTTAAGTCATACTTATCAGAT
>NW_024615764.1:0-2393 GCF_008729295.1 Plectropomus leopardus
AGTTTCATACAACATGAGTGCAGTACCATAAATCACTGGTGAGATTAAAACCTCCATATGTGCACATGTTTAATTAATATTCTTATCTGACCAGGACAAAATAGTTTCCCATCGCCGGCGGACGCTGATTCATTGGATGTTGGAGTTTCAGAAACCGTAGAGTTGGGTCACCGCCTCGTGAACATAAAGCCAGAGAAACACAATTACCCAGAGAGGACAAGAGGAAAAGCGGTGGCGGATTATTGAGGCGCTCCCCGCAGAGAGGCTGCGGCGCACTCACAGCCTCAATACAAGCAACTCTTCACTCAAAGGATGAGATTTTTAACAAATTATGTCTTCAGCAGTTCGACAGCATTTATGATCAAAACCAATAAGCGAAAACTTACTTAAACTTCACCAGGTGCTGAGTTTCATTGCTTTCAAAGCTCTATTCCTGTCCTGAAAATGATATATTCCTACTGCTGTGTTGTCATGATGCCACATAACATTTTAAATAGAGGTCGACCGATACCGATCATGAGTGGTTAATGAGACCAACAACAGATATCTGGAACCAATCAAAGTCAGTCTGTGTATCATGTGAGGTCGTCACATGGTGCATCTCCGTCAGTCAACCTCGACATCTACTCGTGACGTTTTAGGTTTCCTTCACGGTCAGACGTTTACGCTCCAGGATGCCGTTACTATGATGAAAACAAATGCACATGGTGGGATGCAGCAGCACGGTCCTAATGTTTACACAACAGCACATGACATTCAACGCAACCGTCACGATGGTTAGGTTTAGGCAAAAGAGGCACATGGTGAGGTGGAGAAAAAAAAATCCACACAGGAAGTGAACTGCAGCGTGTTTCATGCTTGTGGTGTTCACACACGCAGCGTTGTTGCTGCGTCGCTGCCTCTGTTATGAATACTATATTTCCACATTTATAAGTACAAATTCCACTCATTTATGAAGTCCTGCAGCTCACCGACAAGGCAGTCCTGCCAGTACTTAAAAATAAAATGCCTTGTGTCAATATCTGATGCTATTCTGTCCACAGAGACCTGTCAGGGGACTTTTATTTTGAAAGGGAAGTAAAACAGACAGCTCTGTATTTCCTCATCTCTGTGACCGAGACACTTTTAAACTGCAGTAAAATCTGATATGGAATCAACACAATCATCAAAACAACATTTTTACTCTATTTCTGCTGACAAACGTGCACGGCACATGTAAAAATCGGCAAGCGGTGTTTTTCTGGATGTGCTGCAGCGGACACGCAGCTGAGACGCGCCTGACAAGCGCTGCTCAGGCGGGCAGTGTGTGTGCTCTGACTTGATAACCTGGGCACTGAAAAAAAACCCCAAAACATCAGGTTCTGTGCTGCTCACGCACGTGCTGTGTGAAACGGGCCGAAGACCGCTAACGGTTCTGTCATGCCTCGTTCTCACCTGACGCCATCCAGCAGCGCATCACGTGGATGTGAAAGTTGGCTTTTGGCGTCGGGATCTCACGCCGAAAGCGGTGCAAAAGCTGCAGTATTTGACGACTTCAGAATAAGAACAGGTGGCCCATTTATATCTACGTGGGCAGCAGGTCCACATTTATGGAGATCACCATGTTTTTACAGTAGACGACGCTCGACGCCACGAAGTCCTCCTGAATTTCACACTCTGTTCCTTCGATGAATGTGAGTGAGTGTGCAGTGGTCAGACTTGTTCTCTATCAAGATTACGTCAAAATGCTCACAGGGTTCAGCTTGGGTTCAGTTTCTCTGCATAAACATCTGACAGCATGTAAAAATAAAACAGAAACATAAAAAGTGAGGCTGAGATGAAGAGACCTCATAAATATCACAGCGAATTAAAAACACAGAGGGGTGCAAGACCCTAACAAAAGACTGTAAACATTTTAACGAAGCTCTTAAATCACATCACGCTTTCAACGCAGCATCACTGTTACAAACACTGTTAATGATTCTGTTTGTGGGACGCAGCGATTGTGATCTGAGCTTCAGAAACCCCCTGCAGGTCTCTGCAGACCACAGTAAACAAAATATAGATCAAAATAAAATGAAAATCATAAAAGAGAACGTCTCAGTGCATAATAAATAACTCTGTAGCATAGGACTGTAGCATTTAATTTTTGCCGACTTAAAAAATGAATGTCTGTGCTGCTTATCGAGCAGTTATCGTTATCACTTTGGACTCACGTCTCATTTTGAAATTAAATCATGAAAAACAAGATTTAACGCCTTGTATTTAATAATAACTATCACCTAAAAAAACAGCAGGAATGGGAAATAACAGGAAAGTCAAACAGTCATATTGAACACAAGCGAGAACAAACTCAAGGACAAATAATGCAAGATGTAAAATGTCAAAAATAAATTGGTTTAGATTTCGAGAAT
>NW_024615765.1:0-6270 GCF_008729295.1 Plectropomus leopardus
TGTGTGTGTGTGTGTGTGTGTGTGTGTGTGTGTGTGTGTGTGTGGGTGGATGGATGGATGGATGGATGGATAGATGGATGGATAGAGAGTTTTATAATAACCATAGTATATTTGAAATTATTTTTCAAAATTACTTTAATTTTTAAGAATTTTTCTGTTATTTCCTTGTTTGTTTGATTGTTTGTTTGTTTTACTTTCCTTTCTTATTTTTAATTATTTATTGCTGTTTTTCAGGTAATCTACGTGTACTTTTTTACTAATTTCTTGCTTATTTTTGGATCATCTTCTCTGAAGTTGCTTTCACTTAAATTGAGGCTGTTTGCACAGGTTTGGTGATTTCACCATCACTGTTCTGTCTGTCTGTCTGTTTGTTTGTTTGTTTGTCTGTTTGTTTGTCTGTTTGTTTGTTTGTTTGTTTGTCTGTCTGTTTGTTTGTTTGTTTGTTTGTTTGTGTCCTGCAGGTTCGTCTGTGGACTCTCTCTGTGGGTCACACTGTAGTCATCACTGTGCTGTTCACTAAATCATGGAGTGTTTATTCCCTCTGCAGCGGCATCAAACAGACGGTAAAACGCGCCACCAGAGTCGGACGTGACTGCGTGTTTCTGTGAATCTCTTCTCTCGCAGTAAACTGACTGTCGCCTCCTCTGCTCTGCAGCAGCAGCACGCTCGTCTGCAGCGGTCGGGCTGCCTGGTGTTCTGGATGTTTCTGCTGGATGCGTTTGTTTTGATCACCTGGCAGATCCTGGACCCCCTCAGACGGGTGGAGCAGCAGCACAGCGTACAGGTAACCACCGCAGGATCAGACGGAGCGACAGAGGGACAGATACTGTGCTTTACTTACTTTATTACTTTCTTATTTTTTCTCTTTATTTCTTTATCCTGGAGGAAATTCAAGTTTTTCAGCTGCTCACATTCACTCAAACAATAAAAAACTCAATAAAACATAACAAACAAATATAATAAGAAAAATGTGCTGTTGTACAAAAACTCCCAAAGGCGTCTTTGCTGATGTTTATGATAATTTTCAGAAACAAATAATCAGTGACTACTATAAATTCACTTCTTAAAACCCATTTTTAGACTTGCTTATTGATGTGGTCTGTTGTAATGTCTGTTTTCATACGTCCTAACTCGTCTATTTTAGTTTGTATTTTCGTTTATCTTCGTCAAAGCACTTTGTGAACTCTGTTTTTAAAGGTGCTATATAAATAAAGTTATTACTATTATCATTTAAATAAATGCATTTATCAGGTGAATGAATCAGTGCTTCTGTTTGTTTCAGCGTGTCTCTGCTGATGAGGACGTTCTCGTCCGTCTGTACTCTGAGCGCTGCAGCAGCACCAGCGCGGAGCTGTGGCTCACCGCGGTCTACGGATACAAAGCCCCTCTGCTGGTCTGCGCACACGACAGACACTTTGATCTGAAATCCCTCTGTCATTTGTTATGTTCAGATTTTCAAATATCAATATAATTTAAAAAAAAAAATCCAAATTTGATTGCATTTTGCTCCGTCAAAACTGTGGAGAAGTTTAGGAAGTGTCTCTGGATGGACGTGTGGATGCAGATCAGATGTTTGTCTTTCAGGGTCTTGGATGTTTCGTGGCCTGGAGCATCAGGTCTGCGCAGGAGGATCGTCCCGCTCTCCGCAGTAAACAGCTGACTCTGAGTGTGTTTACTGTGACGGCCTTCAGCGTGTCAGGAGCGTCAGCGTCGCTGCTGACCTCCCACAATCCTCCTGTTCACTTCTGTGTGACCAGCGTCCTCATCCTCTGCTGTAACGTCCTCACCCTGAGCTGGCTGTTCGGGCCGAAGGTCAGTGAGACGCCCGAAAGTTCAAGATGTATGTTGACATAAAGCCGTCGACTTAAAGCAGGGAGACTTGGCGTGATTTGCTTTGGGGACACTTTTCCAAAATGGCAGCAGGTCAGGGCCAGTGGCAGCGTCCCCACGCGTTTCCAGCATTTTAGGACCTTTTTTCCAATTTTAAGACTTTGTTATTATGTTACTAGGAATTTCAGACATTTGTAGGATTTGAGGATGTTTCTCAGATATGAGGACATTTCTTGGATTTTGCGTGGTTTCTTCAGATTTTAGGACATTTAGGACATGTGTGTAGGATTCAAGGATACTTTTAGGAATTTAGGACATTTCTCAGATTTGAGAATGTTTTTTAGGATTTGTAAATAACTGAAAACTTATTGAGACCCCATCCATTTCCTTATTTATTCTGCACTATATCCTCTGTTTTGCGTGGTAGTCCTTATAATTGTCCTCTGCTGTGACATCATTTTAATGATAATATGTAATTCAGGGATTGAGATCTGCACTGTCAGCTGCTCTTTTGGAGATCCGCGCTGCTCTGCTCTGTTTGTCTGTCCGTCTCACTGCAATATTTTCGGACAGCTGGCTGTACACTTGACATTTCCAGAATTTTAGGATGTTTCTAGGATTTTCAGACATTTTTAAGATTGAAGGACATTTTAGGATTTGAGGACATTTCTAGGATCTCAGGACATATGTACATACATTTGTACTATTTAAGGACGTTTCTCAGAATTTAGGACATTTTCTAGGATTAAAGGATGCTTCTTGGAGTTTTAGGATACTGTATTTTGGTGCTGTTATATGCACGCTGGCACCCTATGTATATGGAAAAGTGCATAAACGGTTCCCAGTATGAATCACTTCATTAAAATGTTTGGGGGTCCAGCCAGCACCCCGTCAGGGGCCAGATTTGGCCCGCGGGTCGTAGTTTGGGTTTTGTTGGTTAACGGTCTCCTCTCTCTTGGCGAATCCTCAGACATGTGGTTTTATTTCTTGCAGTTGTTCTTGGTGTGTTGGAGCAGCAGCGAGCTGCAGCAGCCGTCAGAGCTGCAGGCTGAAGCTGCAGAGGGAGAGGAGGAGGAGGAGGAGGAGGAGGAGAAGATGAAGCTGAGCAGATTAAACCAGCAGCTGAGGAGTCAAACTGCGCAGGTGAGCGCACAGAAACATCACCTGACTCTACTCCGTCAGGCTCTGAGAGAAGTAAATCTTCTGTTGGTTGTGTTTCTTTGCAGCTCGATGTAGAAATAGAAACCATCACCATGCAGCTCTTTGAATCGGAGGAAGCTGATCCCGAGCTGAAGCTTCACCACACGACCGGAGGACAAATCAACGGTAAACAAAAAAGACGCACAGAGGCGTGCATGTACAAAAGATCACCACAGTCCGACACAAGTAAAAGAGATGCAGCAACAAGACGCTTTTTTACATTAAAAGAAAAACGAAACTTGTTTCAAAAATAAAAACACAGTTTTGGCCTCAGCTGTTTCACCAGCTACAACACACGTTTAAATTCAGGAAGTCGCCACTCAAAACGCACACGTATTTGTCACGTATTTGTCACTGAGCACCACAGGTGCATTCTCACATCTCACAAAAGCTGCAGTGATCTGACACAATTGCAAAGTTGCTCAAATTCACGGTGATTGGATAAATTAGCGCTCATTTATACCACCGTGGCGTCCTGCTGTAAGTGCTCATCTGGACCGTGTGTAATCATTGTCACTGCCAGAGGAGGGAGGCAAAGGTTCAGCCCTGCACGTTTAACCCTTTGAAACCTGGAGCGACATCACTTTTCTTGTGCTGCTTTCACAAATGTTTCAAAATGTTTAAACCAGGAGCGAACTGGTGTGATTTCTTTCAAAAACACAAGGAAAAAAGTCAATGAGCAGCTTGGCAAGAAATGTTTTACAAATTGCAAGATATTTGTAGATTTACGAAAAAATGTCATCAAACCTTATCATAATTACGTATTAAAAATTATGTTACAAATTCTTATAATTTCAAGCACTTATGCCAGGTCTTTTTTTCAGGTCATTTTTGTGTATTTTTGACTCATTTCTTGATAATTATATAATTATGTCATTTCGTTTCACTCATGGCCTTCCTCCCATGTTGTGGAAAGAAATCAAGCCAATTTGCTCTGGTCTCAAAGGGTTAACAAACTGTTCTCCAGTGTCCCTGTAAGAACATAATAATAAAATGATAATATTATATAGCTCTGTTTTTAACTAGGTTACAAAGAGAAACTACAGATAAAGACAAGGGAGCAATAAAACAGCAAAGACATAAAATGCAAACAGCAGGGTTCATGTACAGGCCACAGAGGGTTAATAAAACTACAGACACCTATTTAATACTCAGAAAGTCGTAAGTGAATCGGGTTGGTCTTTATTCTGTGTTTCACTGTAATAAATTGTTTCTTTGTTTGTTGTTTGTTTGGGGTGACACGTGCACACGTGTATCAGGTCTGTTTCTGCGTTACACGGATGTGTAGGCGTGTGTACTCATATACAGTATATTTGTACACATGGTGCATTTATAGGTGATAGTCCTACTACTATTATTATCTGGGTAAGATGAGTATGATTTTTATTGTTTTGTTTTTGCAATCGTTCATCTTTTCATCATACTTCTTTCTGGGGGTTGTTGTTTTTTTGGGGTTTTATTTTTCCCGTCAAGAACTTCACTCAATAATCACAACAAACGTTTTCCTCGCGCTACTGTGTTTCCTCTCAGGAGGTGACGTCAGATCTGTGACGTGGACTCATGCAGCTCAGGTCTGTCCTGAGGTCAGGAACTCGGAGACGAAACCTTCAAGTCCAGACGGCATCAACTCTCCTGAACAGTGAGGAACATTTTTACTCCGTCAGCCAGAGGTGGAGGAAGTAATCAGATACTTTACTGCAGTGAAAGTACTAATTTCAGACTATTATGTGGAAATTGCCTGGAAAGTTTTTCATGAATGATATTATAAAAATTCACTCTTTGAGTCTGCTTTAGTATCACACACACTCTTATCGCTCTGCACACAAAATGTGATTTTCAAAATCAAACTTAATGTTTTTGAATTTTAACCCTTTAAATGACAGGTTCTTTGTCTTTTAGATGGAAAAAAGAGAATTCATTTCAATATACTACATGCTTAAGTAGATGATTACTTATATGTCAGTGATCAGCAGCTACACTGACTGTGACAGGTCACCTAGTGGAAATAGCATGTATTTCCTCCATATGCCAAATATGGTCAAAATGACCTCATCAGGTGGAAAATAGTCAAAATGACAAATTCAGAGTCAAAAGCCCAGAATGACACCCAGAAATAATACAAGTCCTGTTTTTCTGCTCTGATGGCTGTGGGATCAAAAATGTCAGTTTGAATGGGTTTCAATGGAGCATTTTTGGACCTGAACAGTCTGAATGTAACTATTTAGTTTCCACAGTGTATTTCAGACTTATTGTAGGAGCTGAGCTGCAAATTCACTGATTACACTCAAATACACAATCTGGACTACATTTAGGACACATGCATGAAGTCACCAAAAAATGAAGAATGAAAATTGTGTAAAATGCACCAAACAGTCTGTAAGGGTTAAAGTCAT
Organism: Plectropomus leopardus; assembly: GCF_008729295.1. NCBI lineage: Eukaryota > Metazoa > Chordata > Actinopteri > Perciformes > Serranidae > Plectropomus > Plectropomus leopardus. The sequence goes on from NW_024615765.1 coordinate 5,424, forward strand.
TATGCACAACAAAATTTCACGATTTGACATGAGTTCCAAATATATACCAGTGTTGTTGTTATTATAATTATCGTCGTTTTTTCATCTGTAGTCTGATTTTCTTTCTGCGGTTTCTTTCTGCGGTTTCTCTCAGCGTGCGGCGCCGTCTGTCCGTGCAGCTGCCGATCCTCCATCATTCCTACCTGCCCGCCATCGGTGGCGTCAGCGCCAGCAGCTCCAGTCTGTTCGGCAGCCAGGACCTCTTCGTTTACCCCGATGACAACTTCCCGTTCAGATGACGCCACACAACTGCTGCACCAATCAGACGGCAGCTGTGGCCCTCACCTGCGACTGACGGCTCAGGATTCTGGTCTTGTATTTCATTTTGATTTTTTTTATTAATGGGAATATATATGGGACCATATACAAACAAAATAAGACATTCACACCCACAGAAACAGAGAGAAGCTTTCTTTAATCGACACTGTTAAACTGTTATCTGTCAATGACTTGATTTGTAAAAAAAATAGAAAAACATTTTCTACCATTAAAACGTTTTATATCCTAAAATGATTCCTGTTTGAGCAACAAATCCAGAGGTCAGAGGTCAGAGATCAGAGATATGATCGTCAGATGAAACAGGTTTCAGCGACGGGTTATTTTCAGATGATGAAATCCACGTAAACATGAGCTTTGAGCTGCTTCAGGTTGTAGTTTAACTCTGAACAAACACGTGAAAAACTGGAATGTTTCTGACTTTGGATCTTATTTTACAGCAAACCTCTTCAGGTACCTCATCATGTCATGGAAGTGAAGAAAAGTCTTTTTATTCATTTATTTATTTTGGTGTAAAGAAAAAGACAGATGT
>NW_024615766.1:0-3030 GCF_008729295.1 Plectropomus leopardus
ACACACACACACCATGAGCATGCACACACACACATACGCAGTGTTTATTAACATACATCAATATGAAGGCCAGGTGACATACAGATGGAGCCATTAGTTGATCACAAACACACAGCTGCTTCTTATTAAATTATGCTATTTATTGATGTTCAGAATCAATACGTCAGTCTGGTGCGTTAATGTGTGAAAGTTAGAGGGAGTGAGAGAATATTCCTGCCGTCACGTCATGTTCATTTTCACAGTTCATTTGGTCGTCTGCAGAGTTCATTTTAACATCATTATGCTTAGTTAGATATGAGTCTTTGAGTTTATCTCCTGCTTATGCTTCTCCTGCCGCTTTTGTAGCGTTTTCAGTGTAAGATCCCGATGCAAAAGCCACCTCATAAGTCCGCATGTTACACCGCTGGACGCTTTTAGTGGAGAACGTGACCGTACAGAACCATTCACAGTGTTATTATACATCTGCCACCACAGCATGAGGCGTGGACGGTCAGCTTCAGCCAGGCGACACCTGTCGCAGCAGCACGGTGTCAGATTGAAACACTGCAGATATTTAGATGTAAGGAGCACGAAGGTCCCTGCGGGAGGGGCGGTGGATGGATCAAACAAACCCCAGACTTTCATACAGGAGTCGTGTGTCTGCCTCCCGTTGAAATGTGAGGTTTTTTGGGGTTTTTTTCTACACCTTACCATGCGCCTTCTTCCTCCAATCCTAAACATCCGTGCCAGCATGTGCGTTTGTTGATGTCCCGGCGTTGGTTGCCAAAACATAACCACGTGCAGCATCGTCCCACCATACGCTTGTGTTCACGGTAGCAGCATCCTGGATGATAACAGCAGACGCAGAACGATACCTTGAGCGTAATATGTAGATGCAGAAGTACACAGTAAAACGGCAACATGTGACGACTCGGGATCAGAACGTGTCGACTTCTCTCGTTTGCTTTGGTGCCCGAGCCGAGCCATGCCGCTGTCTCTGAGACTGGACTCAGAACAGTCTGATTTAACATGTTTTTCTATGCTTTGAGCTTAACACACATGTGCTCTCCTCTGCATGTAAACCCGCAAACAAACATAAACCATAATGAGCTGGTCTGGGACCAGGGAGGTTGTGGGTTTGGGGTTTCATGTTCTGTCTCATTTTTAGAAACAGATTTCCACAAATATTTTTTGTTCTGAGACCTTTGAGTGTCTTCAGTGTTGACTGGTGGACTTCAGTGTCTCTGGTGCTGGAGATGAATCCTGTGTCTCAGTTTATTTATGGAGGGGATGTGACGCCCCGCGCTTCAGGTCACACACGGTCTCACTCTATGGGAGCATGTGCCCTGCTCTTTGTCTTACAGGTACATGATGAGCCGGCAACAGGCCGCTGGCTGTGAGCCGTCTGTCAGTGAGCCGTCTGTCAGTGAGCCGTCTGTCAGTGAGCCGTCTGTCAGTGCTACTGGTTCAGAGACGAAAACGTGTCTGCAGGTCTTCACTACGGCTCGTCCTACCTGCTGGAGTAGTGAAGTTATTAGTCAGATTGTGTATTTTAATGGAAAAGGACATAACAGTCGCTAAAAGCTTTTTTATTTTTCGAGCTAATTGCCCCAAAACATGAATACATTTTGACGGTTGTATAATCGCATTATTACTCTCAATGGTAAGATTTAGCTTCATTTGAGCACTTCAGTGATGCTGGCGGACTTCGTGGCGAGCATCACCGTCATGCTTAGATGACATTACAGCTCAGCCACTCGGGTTATATTGTTTAAGTGAGGATTCAAGTTGAAATCAAAGACACGGCCCTTAGATTTTACTTTTCTACATCAGTTTCTGAATTTCCCCTCCTAAATAATCTTATCGACAAAATGTCTTATGTTGTCAAGTCTGCTTCTAAGAATTTGGGAGGAATGACCTAGGAGAGAGGAAAGTGATTTCATTACGGCGTGTGCAGAGTAATCCCACAGATCACATTTCTGACTGCAGTTTGAGGCAGATAAACACTCGTCTGTGCCAGATTACATACTGAGCGTAACCTTGCCAGCACGGCTGCCTGTGGGAGCTGTGACTCCTCTCTCCTGTAAACAAGAGGACTTAAAAGGGATTGTAGTTATCCAGATTAGCAAAGTCTGCTGCTGCAGTCAGCCTCTCTCTCTCTCTCTCTCTCTCTCTCTCTCTCTCTCTCTGACTCAGATTTAGCAACTGGTGGTATGTTGCTGACCTGCTTAATTCACTTTATCTTTGTTTAATTTACTTTGGAATTAAAGTGAAAGTGTCGTTCAAACGTCTCGCTGTCTCCCGTCCCAGCAGACAGATGTGTGCGCAGAGTTTAAAGAAGTGAACTGGGAGTCATCACGTGCTGCTCCTTCACCCCACAGATCAATCCTTTGGGCTGCAGGTCAGCGTGAACGGAGCAAAAAGTCTCACCTCATCTCAAAGGGACTTTAAATTGGCTGCTTGCCCTTCTGGCTTTTCCTCCCACTGAGCCGCAGCCTCCCGTTCTGATGAAGGACGGCGTTTTTCCTTGTTATTATCCAGCAGCTGTTTGATGCAGCATCATTCTGTCTAACTGCGCTGGTAAAAGCGGGATAAAAGGTTTTGGCTGATAATGCTGTTGGTTTTTATAAGATAATTATGTCATTTCACAGCTCGCTCCAGCACGGACATGTCCAGCTTTCATTATTATTACCAGGGGCAGATGTAATGTTTTGGGGGCCCGGGGCCACAAGCACATGAGCTTATTTTCAGCCTTTCTCTAACTGTGAATGTTGGCAGGCTGTTGGCAGCTATAGGAGAAGTAGGCCGACTCAAAAGTTTTTAATTCCTGAGTAAAATGATTAACAGCACAGAAGTTTGACAGAAGCTGAAGTCTGAGTCCTGCAGTCAGGAGAGGTTGGTCTATTATCAGCACAATGTGCTGAAATTTACCTGAAGTTTGTTTCAGATGGAGCTTTTCATTTTTATATAATGCTGAAAAGTTCAATAAATAATAATATATCACATGTTTATTACACTCTAACACACCATGGTCACATGACACTGTGTCAG
>NW_024615767.1:0-1269 GCF_008729295.1 Plectropomus leopardus
TTCATGACGTCAAAATTTGACGTTTTGTCGATTTAACGGCATTTTTGTTAATTTTTTTCCCATTCTAAATTATGGCATCATTTATGCCATTATTATGCAACTTTTTATTTGTGTTTGGTCATCTGGTCATTTTGTCGACATGCCAATTTATGGTGCTTTTGTCAATTTTTGCAACTTTCTATGCTATGACGTGTCTTAGCAGGCTATTCTAAGCTGTTTCCAGCTATTTTGAGATGTTTTTGGGACGTCAAATTTTGACATTTTTGCCTTACTATAGTCTTGGATTTTCTGTCCTTTTTGCGACATGTCAGTTTATGGTGTTTTTGCCCATTTTTGCAACTTTCTCTGCCATGGCTCATCTTAACGCGCTATTCTAAACTGTTTCTAGCTGTTTTGAGCAGTTTTTGGGACATGTGTTTTTGAGATATTTTTGGGATATGTCAAATTTTGACATTTTTGCCTTACTATAGTCTTGGATTTTGGGTCATTTTTTCGATATGCCATTTTATGGTGTTTTTGGCAATTTTTTACAACTTTCTTTGCTATGGCGTGTCTTAGCAGGCTATCCTAAGCCGTTTCCAGCTATTTTGAGATGTTTTTGGGACATGTCAAATTTTGACATTTTTGCCTTACTATAGTCTTGGATTTTCGGACATTTTTTCGACATGTCAGTTTAAGGTGTTTTTGTCCATTTTTTCAACCTCCAAAATCATGGTGTTTTTGTCAATTTTCGCAACTTTCTATGCTATGACGTGTCTTAGCAGGCTATTCTTCGCTGTTTCCAGCTATTTTGAGCTGTTTTTGGGACATGTCAAATTTTGACATTTTTGCCTTACTATAGTCTTGGATTTTTGGTCATTTTTTCAACCTGCAAAATCATGGTGTTTTTGTCCATTTTTGCAACTTTCTATGCTATGGTGTGTCTTAGCAGGTTATTCTAAGCTGTTTCCAGGAATTTGGGATGTTTTTGGGACATGTCAAATTTTGACATTTTTGCCTTACTATAGTCTTGGATTTTCGGTCATTTTTTCGACATGCAAAATCATGGTGTTTTTGTCCATTTTCGCAACTTTCTATGCTATCACGTGTCTTAGCAGGCTATCCTTAGCTGTTTCCAGCTATTTTTAGATGTTTTTGGGATATGTCAAATTTTGACATTTTTGCCTTACTATAGTCTTGGATTTTCGGTCATTTTTTCAACATGCCATTTTATGGTGTATTTGGAAATTTTTGCAACCTTCTTTGCTTTGGCGTGTCTTAGCAGGCTAT
>NW_024615768.1:0-3072 GCF_008729295.1 Plectropomus leopardus
AAAAAAAAAAAAAAAAAAGCCTTCTTTGACAAAACATGCATATTTTCTTTAAATATTTTAATTTTAATTTAATCTGAAGTCTGTGTGCCCCTCCCATAACCCAAAATAAAAAAACATAAGTGGCTCCCCACAACTTAATAGAAATAATAACATGAGTCTCTGGATGTAATAATCTGTTATAATCTGTCCGTACTTGACTGAGTGTGTTTACTTTTAACCAAAATACCGACTCGACGAGCGTTTCATGATCGCAGCTGTTAACGTTTCTGTTTCTGTTCAGCACAAATTACTAACAACTACTCGTATTTTAACGTCACTACTCACAATTAAAGGTTTTTTGTTTTCGGTGTTTCAGGGGACAAAAATGAAACCTGTCCCTCGTCTCTTTCAGACATAAACGAGTGCCAGTCGTCCCCCTGCTCCTCCGGCTCCACCTGCGTGGACCAAATCAATGGCTACCGCTGCGTCTGTCCCGCAGGGAGGACGGGTCCCCGCTGCCAAGAAGGTGACACCCAGAGGACACTCTGAGGACAAAACACGGTTTACTTTAACAGATCAAAGTCGTTCGGTTCGGTGTCCCAAAAACTCCAAAACTCACGTCCACGTTCAGAACCGTCACCGAGTTCACGGCCTCAGTCAGAAACACGGAAGAAGACAAAATATTCCGATAAATGATAAACTGTGACAAAGCAGGCGAAGTGACGGGAAGACACAGCTTTATTTTTTACATTTACAAAATTAACCCTTTCATATTACACACACACAAAATATTACTATTATCTGATTTTTTCTGCTTTCACTGAGTTTATTTTTAACCAACATCAGTCCTCATCATGAATATCAAATATTCGATCATTTTCAGATATTTAACCCTTTATTTTAACCCAAGTTCTTTTAGATGGAAAAAAATAATTATTTTCAATCAACTACATGCAACGTATATTTTATTTATTTATTTTTTTTATGCTTACAGCTTGGAATATGTCAATGATTAGCTGTAACATTGATTTTTTAACATTATTATTATTTTTTGTGCAGCGTCAAAGACTCACAGTCAGTCGCTCTGCACACTAAATGTGCTTTTTAAAATCAAGCTTTAAAAAATATTATACATTAATATGATTTTCTACTCTCGTTAAGTTTATTTTTTAACCAACATCAGTCCTAATCATAAATATCAAATGTTCATTAATTTTCCGAATTTTAACTCTTTAAATGCCAGGTTTTTGTCGTGCTGCCACTATGTTTTAAGATGGATGATGTTGAGTCTCCTCCTCCTCAGTGTGTGAGTGTAGCTGCTGACAGTCTGGGATATGTCAGTGTGTGAGTGTAGCTGCTGACAGTCTGGGATATGTCAGTGATCAGCAGCTACATTGACTGTGACAGGTCACCTAGTGGAAATAGCATGTATTTCCTCCATCTGCCAAATATGGTCAAAATGACCTCATCAGGTGGAAAATAGTCAAAATGACAAATTCAGAGTCAAAAGCCCAGAATGACACCCAGAAATAATACAAGTCCTGTTTTTCTGCTCTGATGGCTGTGGGATCAAAAATGTCAGTTTGAATGGGTTTCAATGGAGCATTTTTGGACCTGAACAGTCTGAATGTAACTATTTAGTTTCCACAGTGTATTTTAGACTTATTGTAGGAGCTGAGCTGCAAATTCACTGATTACACTCAGATACACAATCTGGACTACATTTAGGACACATGCATCAACACACACACAGTTATTTTGTCGCTGTGGTGACGGTGCTGATCTGCTGGTGTTTTGTTTTGTGTTTTGGTGCCGCAGTGACGGGGAGGCCGTGCGTGGTCGCAGGCCGGGCGGCTCCGGATGGAAGCAGATGGGATGAAGAGTGTAACAGCTGCCGCTGCAACGACGGGAGGATCAGCTGCAGTGAGGTACGGCTCCGACTTCACGTCAGAGTCCGTTTAATAACACATGATGTGTTCGAGGACCATCCAGCAATAACTCCTGTTTACATTTTCTGGCTGTGATAAAAGTTTTTTTGTTTGTTTTTTCAAGAAACATGGCTTCCAAGTTTTTTAAGCAAAAAAAGCCATGTTTTTTTTTTTTTTTTATAGAACCAGAAAAACACCAAATTGAAAAAAAATGCCAAACATGTTCAAAGAAAAAAAACATCACAACATTTTTTTCTTAAAAAATAGCCACAAAATATTTTTAAAAACATGTCAGATTTTTTTTTTTTAAAAACCTACATTGAAAAAGAACCGAAAAGGAGCATCGATGGTCCTGGAAATGTTTTGGTAAAATTGTGTATTTATGCTCATAATTACTGTTTACATGAAGTCTTCCCACATTTGATTTTTTTCAATTTATGTTCAGTTTCTAGAAAATCTGCATCAGAATGAAAAGAAACTTCAGTATTTTTCGGAAATTAGAGGAACGATCTAAAATAATTGTTGGCAGATGTTTTTGTAGAAAATTTCACCTTGTTTGAAAAAAGTTTTTAAAAAAATCAGATATTCTCCTTATGACGACGCTCACTGATGTCAAAATAAGTTAAAAAAAATTTAAAAATACGGGAAAATAAAAGCTGACCTCAGAGTTTTGTGTGTGACAGCGGCCGTGTGGCCCGCGGCCCTGCAGCCTCCACGCCGCGCCCCGCGGCGCCGGGTGTCCGGCCGGTCAGACCTGCGTCGCCGTGCGGGAGGAGCGCTGCTTCGTGAAGCCCTGCCGCAGCCAGGGGGAGTGCTGGAGCCCCGCCCACCGGGCCCCGCCCACAGCCAGGTGTCACTCCGAGAGCCGCTGCGCCAACGTCACCTTCACCTTTAACAAGGACGTCATGGCAACGGTCAGTTTCCCGCCTCCAACTTCCCCATCTTCTCTCCGTCAAACGTTTGATCTGCAGACGGAGAAAAATAAAATCTTTTTTCTTGATGTCATTTATCGTGTTTCAGGGTTAAAGCTGTATAATGATTTATTTAATGTTTTAATGTATATATATTTCTGTCCATGTATCTGTGTGCTCTGTGATGATTTTATTTATTTTATTTATTTATCATGTCTATCTAATCCTATCATAATAAAATAATATATATGCAG
>NW_024615769.1:0-1256 GCF_008729295.1 Plectropomus leopardus
TAAGGCCAAAATGTCAAAATAGGACATGTCCAGAAAACAGCTGAAAACCATCTTAAACCACAGACGATAGCCCTCCAAGACATGCCATAGCATAGAAAGTTGCAAAAAGGGCCAAAAACACCATAATTGGGAAAGTCAAAAAAATGACCAAAAACGCAAGGCTATAGTAAGGCAAAAATATTAAAACAGGACATGTCCCAAAAACAGCTGAAAACCATCTTAAACCAAATAAAATAGCCTTTTAAGACATGCCATAGCATCGAAAGTTGCAAAAAGGGCCAAAAACAACATAATTTGGAATGTCGAAAAAATGACCAAAAATGCAAGGCTATAGTAAGGCCAAAACGTCAAAATAGGACATGTCCCAAAAACAGCTGAAAACCATCTTAAACCACATAAAATAGCCCTCCAATGCATTCCATAGCATAGAAAGTTGCAAAAAGGGCTGAAAAACACCTTAAATTGGAATGTCGAAGAAATGACCCAAAATGCAAGGCTATAGTAAGGCCAAAACGTCAAAATAGGACATGTCCCAAAAACAGCTGAAAACCACAGTTAATCAAATAAAATAGCCCTCCAAGACATACCATAACATAGAAAGTTGCAAAAAGGGCCAAAAACAGCATAATTGGGAATGTCGAAAAAATGACCAAAAATACAAGGCTATAGTAAGGCAAAAAGGTCAAAATATGTCATGTCCCAAAAACAGCTGAAAACCATCTTAAAACAAAGACAATAGCCCTCCAAGACATGCCATAGCATACAAAGTTGCAAAAAGGGTCAAAAACACCATAATTGGGAATGTCAAAAAAATGACCAAAAATGCAAGGTTAAAGTAAGGCCAAAATGTCAAAATATGACATGTCCCGAAAACAGCTGAAAACCATCTTAAACCACAGAAAGAAAGCCCTCCAAGACATTCCATAGAACAGAAAGTAGCAAAAAGGGCCAAAAACAACATAATTTGGCATGTCGAAAAAATCACCAAAAATGCAAGGCTATAGTAAGGCAAAAATGTCAAAATAGGACATGTCCCAAAAACAGCTGAAAAGCACATTAAACCAAATAAAATAGCCGTTTAAGATATGCCATAGCAGAGAAAGTTGCAAAAAGAGCCAAAAACAACATAATTTGGAATGCCGAAAAAATGACCCAAAATGCAAGGCTATAGTAAGGCAAAAATGTCAAAATAGGACATGTCCCAAAAACATTTGAAAACCACATTTAATCTAATAAAATAACCCTCCAAGACATGC
>NW_024615770.1:0-4792 GCF_008729295.1 Plectropomus leopardus
CAGCAAAAACAAATAAAAACCACAAAAAGTCACAAAAAAACAAGAAACTGATGCTTGAAAAATATAACAATTCTGTAAAAATAATTTAACTATATGATTGTGACCACGAGCAAAAGAAATTTCTGGACATTGTTCCCTAGTTTGTTTGTTGCTTGAAATAATTGTCTAAATTATTTAAATCTGTCTTTTTTCCTGTTTTTTTTTTTTTTTGCTATTTGCATGTCATTTCTTGTTAATTTGCTGGCAGTCTTTTTCCCCCATATTTTTTTTATAATAGAAAATTTGCTTTGGGTTCAAAGGTTTAAATACTTGTGAGTATCTGAATGCAGCGCAAGAAAAGTGATGTCAGTCCAGGTTGCGTTGCGTGTGGTAAGTGAGAAGGTGTTACTTTTTTCCTTCTACATATATTACAAAAGTTAAAAATGATTTAATTGGAGATGCACTGTAGAGTTGAGCGGAGAGCAGACAGATATTATGAGCCAGTGTAGATTTTGTTATTTCCTCTTTCAGTAAAGTGATGCAGCATTTTGATCAGCTGAATCAACACATTAGTCCGTTTTAATCTCTGCAGCTTCTTGTTTATTGATTCCTTCTCAGCCGTGATCAATAGTCTCTCAATATCTATGAACAATAATTTTGATTTTGAGGGAGGGATCGTACTTACGGAGCAGGAGAGGCGTCTGTCTCATTCTGTACCAATCTGTGATGTGAGAGCTGGCTAAACTCTCTTCCTTCCTATTTGTGAGAGAGAGTGGTAACTGTATGTTTTTCTCTCCTGCAGTTACCAAGAAAAAGCTATTCTGGGTTTGCTTTTGTGCACACTGAAGAGATCACGAGGAGGAGTCCTGCTCATCGTGTTTCAACCACACGCAGGAAGTGACAGCTCTGCAGAGGCCTGACATGACGCAAAGAAGACGAAACATGTCCACAGGGGGACAGAGGGGTCATTAGAGACCAGGGTCTAATGTGGAGCTTCTCTCTGCTCTTGAGTGTGAAGACAGTTTTGTGTCTTTTTAAAGGTGCGGTCTGTGATTCTGGAGACTGAGAGTCGATTGTTGAGTCTCATCTCAGGTCATCAAATATCTACAAGTTTGGGTCGCTAGTTGGAACAAACCGCCATCAGCCATCCATTTTCCTCTTCTAAAGGGCCGTCCACACCAAGAACCATAACTGTGACTTAAAAACTATAAATTTAAAAAGTGTTGCAACTCCAGTGGACGGTGGAGTCCACACCACAACTGTGAGGACAACCAAAGCAGCGAATGATGTCGTTCGGTCACTCAGCGATTTCATGATCAGAATCGAATTTAGACGTCACATCTAACATAGATACTAACATCTAATCTGGACCACAAAATGTGTCTGTCTGTCCAGTAGACTGACTGCTATCAAGAGGAGAAGAAGAAGAAGAGAGAAAGAAAAAACGTCTCGCCTAGTCTGATGATTGATAGGCTGCAGAGCCAAGTCTGAATTTAAAGTCTTCAGTTTCAGTGTCATCAGGAAGGACCTGGTGCAATCGCTCAGTCACGGCTAGTAACAGTTGTATCACCTGCTGTTGGGCTGCAAATGACACAAAAAGTAGGTTTTCCCTCAAACTTTCAAACCGTCTCCGGCAAAACACCAATGTAATAAAAATCCACAGCCGTGATACAAATCTGCAGCTTTTAATATAATAATATACATTTCCTACAAACGTAATACGAAATGTCCTGCACATTTGCAGGACCTTTCGTATTATGTGTGTAGATGACAACTGCTGTTACATTAATGAGACATTTTTTATGTTTGTGATTATTACACTAAAAGCTGCAGATTTGTATTACATTTGCAGATGTTACGGGGTCCCTGAAGTTGTTTTTGTCTTCGCTGGTGGACACAGTGTCCACAGACTGATGCTGACTCCGAACAAAAGAGGAATCAGACTCATTCTCAAAAGTGTTTGATTCTCTCAGTTTCTATGGTCCTTGAAGGATTTGGTGAAACATGTCCGTTCAGCGTTGTGTTGGTTTTTCCTCAGCCTCCTCGCCGCGTTCAGCAGCAGCTCAGTGCGTCTTCTTGTAGTTATGGGTATGGTTTTAGTGTTTGGTGTGGACGGCCCTTTATCCAGGGCCAGCTCACGGGGCCAACAGGCTGAGCACAGTTCTCCAGGGTCCAAATACAATGGCCCTAAGACTCCATCGCACACCTGCAGCTCTCTGCTGGGAACTCAGCTTGACCAGTTTAAGACGGTGAAACTGGCTGAGCAGCTTCTTTGACCAGCTTTGGGTTTATTTTGACATCGTTTTTGATGGTTTAGCTGCTTGTACCAGCTTGTGAGGGTCACTGGAACTGGTTTATCTGTTGAAGTTCCTGTAAAACAGAAACCAAATCAGCGTCCCCAGTCTGGAGAAATAAGTAATGATGAGGAGTCACTCTGTCTTCACAGCGGATGATCTCTGCTGCCATCTGCAGGTTTAAAACTAACTCTTTCTGTGAAGCCTCCTGACTTCCTGAAATGAGGAACTTCTGCATTAGATATACGATCCTCGGACTTATGAAGGTTCAGGGTTGACTTATTTGTACTCGAGGGTAAATCTGTTGTGCAGACATCATTGCAACAACACAGATTTAAAAGACATTAATCCCTTAGGGCCCGCTACAATATCACACACACTCATGTTGCTCTGCACACAAAATTCGCTTTTAGTCAAGCTTTTAAAAAAATAAAAAAATATTATACATTAATGTGATTTTCTACTTTAATTGTTTTGTTATGAAATGTGCTTTAAGTCATTCTGTCCTAGCAAAGGTCACAGGTCACTTTGACCTCATCAAACCTTTTCTTTTCAGTCATAACTTGCTAATTATGACCAAATTATACCAAAATCTGACAAAAATGTCTAACAGGATGTATTGATGAAGTTCTGACATTTTGTATCCAAGAGGTCAAAGGTCAACAGTGACATCATAATTTTCTTCAAAAACTCGAGTTCAGCATGTTGTGTGGTACAAAACTTTCAAACATTTTAATCTGCTTGATGTTAAAGGCATGATTTAATCTGACAGACTTTGTAAAGGTCCACTGCGGAGGATGCAGAGGGATCCCAGCCAGCAGACTGTTGTTCTGAGTGATGTAACCTCACAGCAACATTATATGAAATGATAATCATCCCTATAATGCTTTAAATGTTTAATTAAAATGTTTTTTTCAAAGCATTATTACACCTTGTAGGTAACATACGTTCCCTGCTGACACATATATGGATTCTTGTTATGATTGTTGTTGTTTTGTTTGTTTTTTTCATAAGTTTTTGATGTATTTATATTTAGTTTCACTATGATCGCACACTCAAACTGTAGGTCACTGACGGTACTTGAATGCAGCAGCAGGTCTGTTTCTTGTAAATCACGTGACTTCGGAGAAATCTCCCTCCCATAGACTAGGGTGTGGCTGCAGTGTTTTTGTGTGTTGAAGTGCAGCGAAACAGAAACAGTCACTCATTCAGCTCTCGGGACGACAGCCGCTCCGTGCACCGCCGTCATGGCTGCAAAAACATCTGCGCCATTTGTGGCTTTGCTCGCACATTTCTGCGCCTTTGCACTAAGTCAAGGTAAGATCTGTGTGTGTGTGCGCGTGTTTGCATATGTTTGCGTGCGTGTTTTGCGCGTGCGGACTGTCAAGTGTTTGTCTCACGGAGGTATTACAGGGAAGACTGCCCTCAGGGCAGTGTAGATATATATATATTCATGACGTTGCTTAATGTATTGACTCTGTATTCAAATTGTGTCCGTGTCCTCTGGACTTTGGAAAAAGTCTCTGATATGAGTGAGTCTGCTGAAGCTTTGTCAAAGCGCCTCAGTTTGTCCTCTGAGGCGCCGCGCTGCTCGGCTGCATGGTTATTTTTTTTATAGAGATACTTACTTACGATACGTGCGGGCGGCACGGCGGCACTGTTGCCTCACAGCAAGAGGGTCCCTGGTTCGAATCCCGGTTGGAACGGGGTTCGGTCCGGGCGGGGCCCTTCTGTGCGGAGTTTGCGTGTTCTCCCGTGTCTGCGTGAGTTCTCTCCGGGTCTCCGGCTTCCTCCCACAGTCCAAAGACCTGCAGCTGAGGCTGATCAGTGACTCTAAATTGCCCTTAGGTGTGACTGAGTGTGTGTGGTTGTCTGATCTGTCCAGGGTGACCCCGCCTTCCGCCCGATGACAGCTGGGATTGGCTCCAGCCCCCCCGCGACCCTTATGAGGATTACAGCGGTTACAGAAAATGACTGACTGACTTTCTTTGCTGCTATTTCACACCATCACTTCTATGACATGATGATTTTAATATTGAAAACTATAATTCTGACTGAGGCGACCTTTGTCTTCTGTTTTTGCTCAGAAATAAAGAGTGTGGCAGTGAAGTCAGGAGGGGACGTCACTCTTCCCTGTATGACTCAAGAAGACGGGGACATCATGATAATACGGTGGAACATACCTGAAGTGAACTCAGATGAATTTGTCTTCCTGTACCACAGTCAGACAATACAGAAACTCTACATGGATTCAAAGTATCACAATCGAGTGGAGCTCAAAGATCCAGAGATGAAGAACGGAGACGCTTCGATCGTTCTGAAGAACGCCAGCGTTACCGACACCGGAACATACGAGTGTCAGGTTTCAGTAAACAGAATAGGACGCAACAGGAGGAATGAACCCAAACTCACCGGCATCGTTAAACTGCAAGTCACAGACTCGGGTGAGTTAGTGGAGTCACACACTCGGGTGAGTTAGTGGAGTCACACACTCGGGCGAGTTAGTGGAGTCACAGACT
>NW_024615771.1:0-3308 GCF_008729295.1 Plectropomus leopardus
CAGAGAGCGTCACAAAGTTGCTATGACAACGGCAACGCATGCAGTGCAGCAGTCTGTAGCTGCTCAAATCCTTGCTACTTTTTTGCTATATTTTTCTATTTTTTTCTACACCATGCCCCCTTCTGCTGAAGCACAACATTGATATAGAAGTACTTATCAAAATCTGGAAAAGTTGTGTGTGTTTCTACAATAGAGAAGCACTGACCCAGGCGAGGCTGACCTGACTTGGACTGAGAGTTGCTTCTCTACCAAGCCTTCTTCTGGCTTATGTCCGGTCGCAGGAGAATAAAGTGAATGAGATGCAATTGAGGCTGACTCAGCAATGGGAAATTAGACACTGCTCTGCACACATCTACACAGAGATATGGTTAACCCCTAACATCCCAAATCAAGCTGTTGCACTGAATGAGTGGACCTTGTTGGGAGCCATAAGGACACAAGACTAATACAAAATCAAAAAATGCACAGCAGGAAGTGAATCATGCAATCATCAGCAACATGCCTGAGCAGCCAGATGGAATCTTCATAGTAGCTGCTGATTTTAATCAACTCATCCTTCAGCTCCAAAGATGTAGCAGGATCAAGGACAAATGTAATATCATTTTTTGTTTAAAAAATGACAAATGAATCTACCATCATTAGGCTGCCAGACAGTACCTGACGCAGCAGTATGATACACCACAAGCCAGCTTCATTTGGAAATACTACTGTTAACTGCTAATGTAAGAGAATCTTAGAATCAAAACCTGGATGCAATTAATAATTATAATAAAGCTCTAGAAGTAGCTATATCGTCATCATGTTAGTCATTTCCTCCAACACTTTTGTTTTGTACATTAATGAATCTCCGGGGGCTGTATTTGGGGATTTACACCGTATGTTTTGTAAATTTTACTGGGGCTTATAAACCCATTGACTGTCAGTCTCTCTATCTCACACTGAAACCAAACACTGTCTCTCGCTCTTTATCAGTCTCTCGGTCTCTCGGTCGCTCTGTCTCTCCAGGGACACAGCATGCCAGCGGGTGTTGTCACAGCTGAAGTGTTCTGGAAGTGAAGCATGATGGGAGATGTGTGTCATAGTGTGAGTGTGTTAGCTTGTCAGTGGGTGCTGCTCTGGATGTTCTCTCTTTATATGTTCATGTATGTCTTGTATTTTTGTCTCAGAAGGAGGACTAAAACTAATGTACTGTCCTCTGTTTTATCTCCTCCCTTCAGATCAGCTGACATCTGTAAACATCATCAATGCTATTGATGTCATTTCCTTTCCTGTTTTAACCTTTTCCTTTCCTTTCCTTTCCTTTTCACATAAGTTCAGCCCCATGCCAAGCTTCCTCAGCTGCAAACACAAGCCAATAGTCCTCGGGGTATTCCAGAAAGGAGGTTCAACAAACTCTGAGTCTAATCCTGAACTCTGAGTTAATTTATTCCGAGAAACTCTGAGTATTCGGGTCCAGAACAGCTGATCTGATTTAGTTCAATCGACTCTGAGTATGTTCGCTCTGAGTTCAGTGCGTGCACGACCCCAATAAAAAGCCATCATCAGTGGAGCCCAATACCTCCTTTCACCATGGCAACCGCTGAGGAACAGAAACCAAGCTACTTTACCCTATTGGAACTAGAGGTCCCCATGCTGCATATGGAGAATATGAGCCCATATTTAGAAAGGAAAGTAACAACGCTGCAGCAGCTAAGGACAGAAAAGCATCATGGGAGCTGCCCATGTCATTTGTGTCCACGCGTAAGTTTGAATGCACATGTCTATTGACTAAACATTAACCGCACTTTATTAAAATCGTAGCATACAGGTGAAAAAGTTGTGGATTGAATACATTTTGATTTACATTTAGGTGCAATCCCAGAGGGGGAAAATGCACTTTTAAGCAACTGAAAATGAAACATATAAAAAGATCAGAAAGATGAGGCATATTTCACTCAGGCATGATTGCAGGCTGACCTCACTTTTATTCATATTTTACATTAAAAAAAGTAAATATTCCTTCAGTTGCTATTTCAACATGTAGTCATTTAAACCCCCAACAGAATGCTGTTTTAACACATATATGTCCTCTCGCCTAATATCCTGCTGAGTAAATTATCATTTAACATTGATATAAAGCTCTCACAGTCAACACAATATTAATTTTCTTCATGGGAATGAGAATTACTATGATGATTGTGTAGTCGTATCGTCGGACTTGCGGTCGTATGTCTTGGACACTCGGGTGAAGAGAGGGGCGGAGCTGTCAACCAATCACCACCTGGTGGTGAGTTGGCTCCGATGGTGGGGGAGGACGCTAGTCTGACCTGGCAGACCCAAACACATCTGCTGGGAACGTCTGGCAGAGTCTCCCGTCAGAAGGAGCTTGAACTCCCACCTCCGGGAGAGTTTTGACCATGTCCCGGGGGAGGCGGGGCACATTGAGTCTGAGTGGGCCATGTTCCGTGCCTCCATTGCTGAACCGGCCGACCGGTGCTGTGGCCGTAAGGTGGTTGGTGCCTGTCGGGGCGGCAACGCCCAAACCTGCTGGTGGACAGGCAGGGGTGCCGTCAAGCTGAAGAAGGAGTCCTATTGGGCCTTCTTGACCTGTGGGACTCTGGAGGCAGCAGACAGGTACCGACACGCCAAGCAGAATGCAGCTGTGGCGGTCGCCGAGGTGAAAACCCGGGCGTGGAAGGAGGACTGGCAGACTGGGGTGGTGGTCCCTCTTTTTAAGAAGGGGGACCGGAGGGTGTGTTCCAACTACAGGGGGATCACACTCCTCAACCTCCCTGGTAAGGTCTATTCGGGGGTACTAGAGAGGCTCTCCCTTAGAGATAGGGTGAGAAGCTCGGTCATCCGGGAGGAGCTCGGAGTAGAGCCGCTGCTCCTCCGCGTTGAGAAGAGCCAGATGAGGTGGCTCGGGCATCTAATTAGGATGCCTCCAGGACGCCTCCCTGGTGAGGTGTTCAGGGCACGTCCCACCGGTAGGAGGCCCCAGGGAAGACCCGGGACACCCTGGAGAGACTATGTCTCACAGCTGGCCTGGGAACACCTCGGGATCCCCCGGGAAGAGCTGGACAAAGTGGCCGGGGAGAGGGAAGTCTGGGTTTCCCTGCTTAGGCTGCTGCCCCTGCGACCCGACCCCGGATAAGCGGAAGAAAATGGATGGATGGATGGATGATTATGTATTTGATTATGGTTAATATGTGGGGATGGCATTTTTATTTAGCTGACTGATATTTGATTATTGATTTTAGTTTATGTCTTTTATTTTATGTCGGTATGTTGGATGCTTTTTAAATTTAATTTATTATTTGAGTTTTGTT
>NW_024615772.1:0-2943 GCF_008729295.1 Plectropomus leopardus
ATTGCGATACACAAGATATATCTCAAAATTTGGAAATCTTCTCTAAACTACTGTAAAAAAATATATATATTTAATGAACCAGTTACAGATAAAGTAGTTACTGCCATAAAATAGTGTTACATAAACTATTCTTATTGTAAAGTTTAATAGAATAAGTTAAATAAAGTAGTGTTATAGTAAAGTTAATAAAGTACAGTAATAATTACATACATCAAAGCGGAACCCATTGTGCTTTTATTTAGAAGGATCCAACTCATCTCAGGCTGGAAGTGTTGATGTTTTTGTGTGGAGTTGAAGTTTCAGTCAACAGTTGGATGTTAGCATTAGCAGACGGTTAAACTGTAATCGCCGTATGAGGATTCATTCACTGTAAGCTGGAAACAAACTGACAGCCCTCCAGTTTCAGATATTAAAAGTATTTGCAAGTCAAAAAAGTGCTCCATGGTCGCAAAATGAGACTAAATAGTCACGGCCTGGAGCTCTGCAAAAGCCCTGCTCTGTGTGCGTGTCTGTGAGAGGCAGAGAGCCGCAAGAGAGAGAGTAAAAACGAAACAGCGGTGTTAGTGGCTGGATCCCAAGTCTCTTATTTGTCATTTCCTCGCTCCTCGATCCTCCCTTGGATCAGAAGTTGGTCTTGATGCGTCATCTTGAAGGATGTACTAAAGCGCTTATTTGTGCTGAGGATCGAGGCTCGAGGATTGAGGAGGGACCTCTGAGGAGCGTTGAGCGAGGACACTCGTGAGCAGTCTTTACGGATGTCTTTTATCGTCCGACACACCCCCATCAGTTTTTTAATTGACAGTTTCACACCAGAGTGAAGACAGATAAAAGACTACACTCAAGTTCTTAACTCCTGAGTTTGATATTTCATTTATCTCCTGATTCATTATCCAAACAACAGAACAACAAAAGGGCCAAAAACAACTGTCATTTATTTATTTTTTCACAATTAAGTTGCCCCATCTATTTTTATAATGGAGACAGTTAAAGTCCCAGAGAGTCTGTCTGTCAACATAAAACGCTCTAATTTATATTCAGTCACATGTGAGGCTGATCATCCCTGATCATTGGGGTTTGGCCCTATAAATAATTCCCAATGTTCAAAAGACGCCATGACCACATTCTGGGTTATTAAATAAATAATTTACAATCAGAAAATAAATAAATAGCCTGCAGATGCAAATAATGAACAAGATAAACGTATTCTTCAACTCTAAGAGGGACACAGTACAATATTAATACAGAGTGCAGGTTATGTGCGGGCGCAGAGAAACTCTGCTGCTGTGTCACTGACAGGCCGAACTCTATCTGTATTATTAGGCAATTATTTATTTGTTAGTGTGGATGTGACATCAACTCTATCAACAGTCTCCACAGCTGTTAAAGGCGACTGACAGCTGATCCTGTGGCCAGCTGCAGCGCTGCCACTACTAGCAGGCGCCATTACGCACTGTGCGTATTGCACTAGTGCCGGAGGATGCACCAAAACAGCCCAATTTCATCATCACCAATCGTTATCTTAAGTATTGCATTAACTCTCTCAGTGAAGACCCTCTCAGAAACAATGCTGCTGCTGGTTCAGTGAACACATCAGCTGCAGCACCAGCTAAATTTTTGGTTAATATTATTATAGTTATTTAGGCTTAGTCTGCAGTCTGTTGCCTCTGTAGAGTGTTTTTTTCACACTTAAGCTTATTGCAACATACCTGCGTTCATCAGTGAGACAGAAACATCAGTAATTGCTGTCATCAGTGCAGAACTCTTTGAGAAGCTGTCATATAATCATATGATGAAGTGCTGTCATATAATCATATGATGATGTCATTAATGACCTGGCAGCAGGTGAAGCAGACATGTTTCTCTGGAGAGCAGCTGCTGTAAAATGCCTGTTTTACACTTCTGCTGTGGAACATATATGCAGAATTTGTAAAGTTTTGTGGCTTTTCCTCTGTTCTGTGTGAGCATCACATTATGCTTAGTGCACCCAAACGACCAGCAGCGGCCCAATCAACTGATCAGCTGCTGCCTTCATCACAAACTGGCGTTGCTTCACGTGAGGCTTCAAAGGAAATGACGTCTCATGGCTGCGGTTGAAAAGTTAAAAAAATCTCCTTTCCCACTTTTCCTTAACCTCCAGAGAAAACGTCAAGAGGTCAAGGAAAGGTGTGAAGGAGAATTCATGAGGACGATCGCGGTGGAAAAGACTTCTCCTTGACTCTGTGATGATGCGACGGCGGATGTTATTGAGGTGGTCTGCTGTGATGAAACTACAATGTTCACATGATGGGCTACAAAAACCACATCTTTACTAGATTGGTTTGTATGCAGCGAAAATGTTTTTTTTTCGTAATTGTTTTATTTGAGTTTTCTTTTGGAAACTCTATTTGCTGCTTTCCTCAAGCCCTTTGTAATGTGGATCTAAAAAAGTGCGCCATGATCATTAATATTATGATCATGACTATATTTTTTCTAAATATTAACATTATAATTATTGTCATTATTATCTTAATCAGGCCTACTTTGCTCCACGCGTACACGCCACGCTGTTTAATGCACGTTATAAAGGCTAAATGAGGACAACCTGGTGAAAAATACTACATAATTACCATGGTGAGGATAAAAAATAAAGTAATAGAGGCTGCCAGTCACACAAGTGAAGTGTAACGTCACACGAGTTGGTTGCTCACACTCACCTTTCTTTCCCTCATATTTATTGTCATGAATCCTTATATGATTTCGTGAAAATAGCCTAATAAATATGAAAATATGTACGATGTGTTTGATCCACTACTGTACATATGATCACTCTTACATTTCAAACGTGATGAACTGAAAACATCATTGTCTTAAAACATTGCCTCGTGTTCTGGTTAATGTGCTGATATAGGCTACAGATGTTTACTGTTACTATACAAAATGAGAATATGATATATATGTATATAT
>NW_024615773.1:0-1527 GCF_008729295.1 Plectropomus leopardus
AAGTTTAGTATCATTGATCTAGTGGGTCATAAGTGATTATTAAGAGGGATTACTTTTGAGTCTGCACATTTATTTTGAAGAAAACCTTGTGCTTTTACAGTGAAAACAGAAATTTTCCATCTTCAGCTGATGAAGGTAAAAACAGCCTTTTAGTGTCAAACGCTGAACATACATAACTCTACACAGTGAAGCGCAAACATTCAAGGGAAGTACCCAGAAACTTTTTTTACAGTTTAAATGTGTATATTATTTAAAAACAAAAAACGTACAGATAGCTGAAGGTTGCAGCTGAAGGACATTTTGATCCAGTGTCATCATGGGTCATTACCCCCTCAAATTACTGTAGTGTCAACAGCACTGCAGTCAATAAGATCCCACATTAACAGTATGCATGCAACATATTGAGCGGACACTATACCTTTAGCCATTTTTTTTTGTTTTATACGCCAGTGCCACGTATGTAACAGCCTGAACTATATTTTAGACCTACACCACCAAACTGGACTGCATACACAAGAGCACTGAAGTGGTAATGTGATGTTAACGGGGAAGTCCAGTGTAATGGCTGTGAGCCCATTTTCTCTGTTTATCAATGGCCGTTATTGATTTTCCTGTCCGTTCCTCTCAGCTATAGCATGGCATTGATTGGTTTCCTGTGTTGGCAAATGCTGCGCGACAACATGCAAGCTGCAGGCCAGTCCTCTGCCCTGTGCCACAGCGGAGGGTTCAACATCAACATCTGGATGAAAGAAGTTCATTTTTTTTGCCTAAATATGAACTGTGAACGAGGGGAGTGAATGTTTCGAAAAAGTCTTGTCCAAAAAGTGTTGTGAAGATTGGCTATTTGAGTCATGGCTGTCTAGCAGATAATACCAAGAGGGATCTGACATTCTGGGTTCAAATCAGGTAGGTTGAATTTATTTTCACTGAAACTTGCTGTGGTTGAAGATTTGACAAAATACGAGAACAGATAGATTTTTTGACAATGTTACTGCTTCCATGCCTGTGCAGAAACACTGTGAGACAAGCACTGAGACTATCCAGTATTTAGGGCAATGTTTTTTTTTGGGAGGGGCAGTTAGATGGGCATTCTGGGAAATCAGAGCAGAGAGGATTTGTTAAGGGGGGGTTGAGGATATTAAACGTCACTGAGTAGTTTCATTCATTGCATTCGTAGAGTTTTTTTTAAGGAAAATTTAGAATAAAAATTCTGGATGCAAATCAAATATATAAATGAAGTTTAAGTCCATCATAGCAAGAAAACGAAATCATGAGAAGAGTGATGTAATTAACAGTTATTAACAGTTAACTGTTACTGAATACTATCACTGTTATAGCTGTAGAAGGCCAGATATCTGTCTAAAAAACACAAATAATAAGAATAAAAAATGTATAAACAAAGATTGGTTAGGCTCTCTTGAACATAATAAAATTGTTTTCTGATCAGCTGCAGGCCAGCGGAGCTCCATGTCTGACTCAGACCTTATAAAGAGTGGGGGACCAGCAAGCCGGGGCCCTGAATGCCGC
>NW_024615774.1:0-1285 GCF_008729295.1 Plectropomus leopardus
GCTTTTGCGCTTTTGTTTATTGTCTTTTTCTCTCTGACACCTAACCTGACCCCTCCCATGTAGGTGCAGCAAAATGCCTCTGCTGGTATTGTGCCTTCTGCACGGTGCGGTCATAATTTAATTATTGAGCACAGCAAATTGTTTTAATTGATCTATCTGTTATATCTTATTTGCATAACTTGGTACTGTCACACCTCCGATGTGTACCTGCCTTTTATGTCACCATTACGACCATCTGTGGGCATGAGCGTGTTCATAACTGTGCCAGTTGCTGTGTGTGTGTGTGTGTGTGTGTGTGTGTGTGTGTGTGTGTGTGTGTGTGTGTGTGTGTGTGTGTGTGTGTGTGTGTGTGCGCGCACTAATGATGTAATTGACTGTTGGTCTTTCTCTTCATGTGGTTGCAGCGAGTGATGCTATCAACAAACCACAGGCGCCATTTCTGGATTCAGCCAATATAATGAAAGAAAACAAACAGAAAAGAAGTCCAACAACTGCCAGTCTGCTTTCTGGCAATATGTGTGGTCCGTTAATGACGTAATAGTGACGCAGTGTGCTGGACTCGGGATAGGTGGCTGTTGCGGTAAGAGTGTGGGTGTGTTGCAGAGATACAGCACATTGCTTTCTTTCGAATGAAAGCACTTCCAGGTCCAACGATGTAAAATATATGTCAATCCCACAGTTGTGTAATGGCCATGAGTCACTTTACATGAATAACTACATACATTTTTGTTTTAGCTCCACCTTCTTGGATGTGAAATTGTTTTGATTTTGGTATGTTGGATAGACCGAAAATAAATAAATTGAAAAAAAAAACAAACATTTGAAGACGTTATCTTGTGCTGTGGTAAACTGTGACGGATATTTGTCAGGATTTTCTGATATTTCATAGGAAAATCATTGATCACTAAATTGAGAAAATAATCAACAAACCTAATCAATAATAAAAGTATTTGTTGCACTGGAGACTGTAGTGGCAAAAATATCCCACAATGCAGTGAGGTAAATGACAACATTCATAATAGAGTGCTTCAGGGATATGTTTTTTTGTAGACTAATGTGGAAGTTAGCATTGCCCTGGTTTCCTGATCATAAAGCCTATGGGATCTCTGCATTTGATTATGGCAGAAATGGTCCATGATACCAGTATCAGTTCAATAATCCACTATTCATGTAAGACAGTAATAATTACAGCTTAGTGTTTGCAGTTGAATACAATTTTAGTATTGCTTAATATATCACAAAAAGATGAAGTTAGAAACTGGATTTCAGGATGATATTTCTGCTT
>NW_024615775.1:0-1906 GCF_008729295.1 Plectropomus leopardus
TTCCCAAATCCCATTAGCTCCTTCATCGTTCGCACTGTAATTTATTCCTTTTTTTATTTTTATTTCTTTGTGTCTTTTGACATTGTTGGCTGTTGCTTCATAACTGTCAATGTACCAATATGCATTGTGATCTACTCACTCCAAACACTTGTCACGGTGGTCTGGGGTGCATAAGACCATGTATAAATGCTAATGCATGTAGGATTTGGTGCTTGTTTTGGTGACAGTGTGCTAATGCCACATTACTTACCCATTTTATGTTGAGTTGGACAAAGCTTTGGTTCAGAGACCTGGATACGGCATTGGCAGCGAGGCCTAGCTCATTTCTGAGATTTGCTTAGCAGAGCATGAGGCCAAAATGGCTGAACTGCTGCGTATAAAATAACCCGGTTGATCATAAGTGCCTCGGTATTATTAGAGCAGGTGCATTAGAGACTTTCAGACGCTGAGCACAACCGAACATGGTCGAGCGTCAGCTTCCGGCTGACCTCCATATTAATGCTCTGCTAGCTTGAATGGGGATCAAATAATTTAATCTTGTGGCTCTCTTAGACTCTCTAAATGTTAATGGACTGAATGGATTAAATCTTGATCATGAAATTGGTTATTGGTGGTGGTTTTGAGACTGAAAACAATGTATCCACTGTCTTGTAGATGTCTTTTTCCTGGTGTAAGTTAATGGGAGAAAGTCTTTTTGGGCCCAATTACGTGACAGTGTCCACAGGAGGGTATACGGACTTGATTTCCTGATGAGTGACTGGCAGCACGCCACCACTTTCCAAAGCCAACCACAAAAGAACCACCAAGACTTGCAAAATAGACATGAAAGCCTACATTTATCTCAAATTGACCACAGCTGACAAAGAGGTGACTGGAAACATCCACATCTATGTCATATTATATCATTCTAGCCTGGTTGAAAGACACAAAGGGCTTTAACAGTCTGTACCTATGGCAATTCTCAATGTCCATGTGCAATTTCAGATTGACTGGGCAACCCAGAAAAATGGATGCAAACAGACAGACAGACGGATGGAGTTTTCATTATTATACACTAGGATTACATGAGTCATTTTATTTTTATGGGAGTAACTGTAGTTTTACTTGAATATACAGCAGATTTTTAGTACTCCATCCACCACTGCTCTTCTGTGAGCCAACATTACACACCTGTGCAGTGCACTGTTAAGGTTCAAGAAAATTTAAGAAAATTTCCCAAATCTACTTCCATTTAACTTGAACCAAATCATCTGATCATGGCATGACACTTAGCGAGACTAAAGTTAAAGCGTAGTGCTTAAAATTGTGGATTACCCTGGAGAAAGTAACTGTGAGGCTGAGCTGAGCTGAAGAGTGAACTGTGAGTTCCACTAGGACGCTTGATGATAATGAGATGTTGACCTCATGCAGATGGTGTTGTTGATACCACCCAACGCTCCTTTTTATGACCCCCTGACCTTCACCCTTCTCTTTCTCTCCCGCTCTCTTTCTCTCCCTCTCACAGGACAGTATGATGTCATGTCTCAGTGCCTCCCCCATCCCATGGGACCATAACCAATCAGCCAAAGTGCTGTCCCCCCACTGAACCTCTTAACTCTCAGACCCTCCCGCAAGCTCCTGACCTGTCACCTTGCCATTATCTGCCTAACGACACCTTCCACTGACACCCACAGTGTGTATGTGAGTGTGTGTGTGTGTGTGGAAAGAGAGAGGAACATCGTAGATACAGAATCTATGTCACTGTGCTGATGTGCTGGAGTATCAATCTGTGTTTAAGAATGTGAGCCATTGTGCACGTGTGTCAGTGAGTGACAACCTTTTAGTCTTAGTCAGAGGTCAAAGGTGGCACGCATAGCTAACCACACACACACACACACACACACACACACACACACACACACACACA
>NW_024615776.1:0-2290 GCF_008729295.1 Plectropomus leopardus
TTTAACCAATACATACTAAAATGTTGCCTTGTGTGTTTTTTACTGATGCTTTCTGTTTGCACTAACCATTTGCTGCTGTAATGCTGCAAATGTCCCTGTTGTGGGTCGAAAATGATTATCATATCGTATCGTATCGTATCGTATCGTATCGTATCGTATCGTGCATACAACACACAGAGCTGACCATAAACGGAGGCCATGTGTCACAAACTGCAGTAAACCAAAGTTAGATGCATAATTTGAATGCCCTGCACGTCCAGAGAATGCTCCTAAAACCCAACTAATACCGGATTATCCTGCATGTCTTATCATAAAATTGCTCCATTCAGAATGAGGCCCAATTTGTTGTATTGTCACATTTGGAATAATAGTAGAATATTGTGCATGTAACAAAAAAGTTTTTTTAAAAAAAAATTAATTGTTCATTTAAAATAAAAATACTGGTGTTAATGTATTGTATATTTCTTGAGTGGCTGTCCTCTCCGTCTTTGTTCGTTTCTCTCTTTTAACACAGCAAACATTCTGCAATAATTGCATCAATCCGTTTGCCTTCCAGTGTCACAGCTTATCATGAATTATTTATGAATGGAGTTCTTTATCTCAAATTGTAAGTTATTCAGCATCCAAACTTAAAAAAAAAACTCCTGCAGAGCTTGTTGAATTCGCACAATACAATCAGCTCTCCGGCACTAACCCCTCCGCCGCGTGGTGATTCTGCCTGGAAGCAGGTGTTGGAGCATCTTGTGTGAAACGAAGGGAACGATAACAGATGGTCCGACGTGAGGAGCCATTGATCGGGCCTCAAGCGCAAACATGAAAGCAGATCATTCATGGACTGGTATTGGATTTTATCTGTTCCTGGTATTGATCTTTTTATAGCAAAAAGGGCGCAGACTTTGTGTGACTCCTGCCTGTTTACACGGCTATAAAAAGACCACCTGCACCACAAATAGTTCAAAGGAGGACTTTTTTTTGTCACTTGTGCACTCAGGCTTAAAACTGAACGCTGTGTGGTTAGATTCATTTATCTTGTCAAAGCTGATGAGTCATAAACTTCCCCTTTTATGCACAAAATCACTGCATCCCCTGACAGTTAGACACCCCTTTGTCTCACACATTTCTCGTCTTTAGATTGTCAAACACCCGAAACTTTTAATCAGTACAATGTTTTTCCTCCGATGTGCTAATGATAATGACGCTGTAATTTGCAGTTTGTGTGCTTCTTGCAGCGTTTCTCGCTGAATTGCTCAGGAAATCAAAGTGCCTAAAAGCCCCTCCACGAGTCCTTGTTAGCTCTTTAGCACACAAAAAAAAACACCATTAGGAAAACGAGTCGTACATATAAACTGCCACCTTACACACTGAGTTCTATTAAAAGAAACAGAGCCGAGGCTGAGGGATAATTAGACCGGCAAACTGCATCTAATTAAAAATCCATTATAAAAGGTCAGAAATCTTCATCTGTTTCCTCTCTGAATACCTTGTTGAGTCGTACCTGTCTGTGTCAATGCATAGAAAACACAGCTGCAGCCATGAGGAGACGCACATTTTGGATTCTGGTCCAAACTTAAAGGGACACTTCAGATTTTTCTGAAGTGTGGCTGAGAGACTTTGTGTAGTCGGTGTATCACATGCAGCAGCTGGCAGGCGCTGTAAAGGTTGCCTCGAGGAAAAAGAGCGGTACAGTGTGTGGATTTACGCCAAATACTGCAATCATCGCATTAGTCTCAACCATAGACTGCAAATAAAGACGGACGACATGACAGGTCCCCAAAAGTGTAACTTTTTAATCTGGATCGCCCCCTGGTGGCTGACTGCAGTATAGGTCATAAAGCCCGCCCCTCCATGCTAGTGTATGAGACATAGGCCAAACTAAAAACTCAAAGTACCACTGGTAAACCTCTCTGCTACATTCAAGGATAACAAGACATATTTCTTAAAAAAATTGGCGACTTGTCTTAGTTCATTTACCATATAAAATTACAGACTTAAAACAGAGGGGTGGATTAACTTTTAGTGTAAACTCCATCTCATAAAACATGGACTGTAATATGTAAATTACATATTTTTTACTTTCCGAGCCTATTTTTCTTTTACAAAAACTAATAACACTAGAATTTTGTTGATCTGTTTTTTATGTGTCACACCAGTTTTGCAACTTATGTTGGGAAATATTGTTAAAATTAATAAAATGAATTAAAAAAAAACAAACAAAAACTTCAAAGTACATGCCAAATTAATTTTTCCCAAAGATGGTTTCTGTCACTGAAGGCAGTTCTCATCACCCTGA
>NW_024615777.1:0-4001 GCF_008729295.1 Plectropomus leopardus
CAATGTACCCATCGGAAGGGTACTATAATGTATTTATAAAGGTACCAGGTAGCAATAAGCTGGACTAAGCCTCGAAGAACTTTACTATTCCGCAAAAGAATACAGTATTCTTTTTCAATGTTGCAGGTACCCTTGACATTGAAATGGTACAAATGTGTTTTTCTTTTGAATTAAATCACTTTGTACCATTTTTGTTGGGTAAAAGGTACACGTCTGGCTTCTTAAATACCAAAACTGTACTTCAGAATTAACATTCTTTAAAAGTGTACCTGTAGGTACAGAACAGTTCTCGTCTTGTACCTCTATTTTTTTTTTATAACATTCTATTATTGGAATCAATAATCATAATATTAACCTTTATTTAAATTAAATAGATATGGTCGAGAAATAAATCTAAGTATATAATTGTACTAAATGATAAAGCATTTAAAAAATACAGAATATTCCAAAATAACACCTCACATAATGTTAATAATGTAATAAGCTGAAGAGATTAGTTTGATTTCTTTCAAAAACATGGGAAAACTTTGCAAGAAATGCTTTTTCTTCTGACTTTTTATTAATTTTTTACTTTTTTTTGGGTCATTTCTTCATTTGCTCATTGTCTTTTTGGAACATGTTCTCAAAAGATATCAAACCAATTTGCTCAGGGTCCAAACGTTTGGCGTTAAATACTTGCCAAAGGCGCTGGAATGCAGCACAGAAAAGGGATGTCGATCCAGGTTTCAATGGGTTTTAGAGTCCCAAATAAGCGTACTGATGGGGTGGTTTCACATTAGGGACCCAAGCCTGGATCCAAGTACACTAGTCCCCCAAAGTCCAGTTCATTTGATTAATGTGAACACAAGTGTACTCTGGCACGGAGGGACGTTACTAATAAGCAAGTGGACCTGTTTGGGAAAGAGGACGGGGGAGCAATCGTGCTGCTAATTTCTTGCAATTTTTGGATCATTTCTTACCAAGTTTCTCATTGCGTTTTGTCCCATGTTTTTGATATAGGTCGCACCAGTTCTCTCAGGTTTCAAAGGGTTAAATACTTGTGGAAGGCGTCTGAAGTGCCCCAGGTTTCAAAAGGGTTAATATCATCAATTAACAACCACAAAAGTGGCAAATTTAGATTTTGACATGAAAGGAAATTGATTAAAAAAAGAGCAACCGGACTGTAATCCAAGGACTCCTAACATTCCTTTCATTCCTTACTAAATTACAAAACCAAGAACCCTCTCGCTCTCTTTCTGTGTGTGTGTGTGTGTGTGTGTGTGTGTGTGTGTGTGTGTCAACTCAAACACACTGAGCGGCATTGTTGTGAAACCTCAGACGTCATTCCTCACACACATAAACACAATTCATACAACTCTTATGTCACAGCTGAAGGTCCCATAGCAACTCTTTCAGCAACTGGCAAAGCATTGGAATTCCACCGAAATTGTGTGTGTGTGTGTGTGTGTGTGTGTGTGTGTGTAGGCGTCTTTGTGGATTATGTGTATGTAAGGGCTATACTAGACTAAGAAAAGACCAAGAATCTGAAGACATCAGCAAATCACGGTAGCTTCAGGAAAACTTACTAGGGCCACGTTTAGACGAGAATGGCCCTACTAAAAATGGGTTAGGGTTAGGGTTAGGTTAGTCTATCCTTTGCATTAAAAAAAAAAAAAATCCGTGTTCATATGATAACATTGTGAAAATGAACTTGTGTACATAGATCCGCAAAAATAACCAAAAACAACCAAAAACGCTGTAGTAGGAATGCTAGGCCAGTAGTTAGCGGTTGTCCTAACATCAGCGGTCTCACAGGATCCGCCCATTATCAGTTTACATGGTGGCAGAAGGCGTGGCATTTTCAAAAGTTTCAGAAGTTTGCGTTTTCAGGCCCCCAAAACCCTGTTGTCGTGTAAACAAAAGGCCAAACCGCAACAAAAGTTTAAGGTTTGATGCAAGAGCCGTTGCTATGTAAATCAAAGACACTAACCTCTGATAACATGAAAATGGTTTTGTGATCTGGACAAAACTTCTTAAAAGTCATTGAGTTCTCTATTTCTTTTTCTCCAGGCTTTGTGAAACCACCTCCACAACCTCCTCCACAGTCTCCAGCACTGAATCCAAGCCAGTACCTGAAACACTGGCTCCTGAGTACCAAAGCAGCTGGAGTGGACAGAACAAGAATCACTGACAGAACCACTACAAGGACTATCACCGAGGCCATGAGGGAAGGGCGACCGAGGACGAACCCTAAACCAGCCAGTCCAGATAAACGAGCCCAGATGCTGAAGATGATCTCAGCCCTGGAGGAGCTGCAAAGGACAATTAACAGCACACTGAGCTCGCGCATCACCCTCAGGCCACGAGGTAATCGGATTGTAAACATGCTGAGTGAGTTACTGATTTCAAAATTGCAAAACAATTCTAGCAAACAGGATGGTTGTAACCCCTACCATAAAAAAATTGTCAAAAAAAAATGTCACATGTAGCCGTTTTTTGAGTGGACATCTTACGCTCTTGGTATCCTTGACTTTCTGGGGTGTCGTAACAACATTGGAATGTCACCAAAAGGGTAGGATTAGATTACAAAGGTACGGGCAATTAGGTTTCGGCAACAAAAGCATGTCATTGGGTTTAGGAAAATGGTTTGGCTATACATTCATACAGGAAGTGAACAACAGGCTCCTGGGTGAAAGTCCTGGGTGAAAGTTCAGGGTTTGTTGGATCCATCCACCTCTCCTTCCGTCCGCCATATCAGAACCACCAGCGGTGTATCATATGGCCGCGTCAGGCTCCACCCATCGTTGTTATCAATTTACGCTGCCTCTCAGTATATCATACTTCTGTGCCAGGTGCTGTCTGGTGGTTTTTGATAACACTGCGAATTTGTCTGGCCACGTTTCAGACTGTTACAGCCTGGTGGCATATTATACTGCCACAAAAGGCTGCTTTTGGCTTTGGTATCTTATGCCAAAAACACTGACAAAGCTGCAGTCCTTAACAACTTCAGAGTGAATATGGGCTGGAAATTTAACACAATGGATGAGCGTATGTGATGGGTCCTGAGGACAAGAATACACGGGCCAGTACATACGTATATATCTGCTACTGAGTTCATTGGTCGGATGGGGTATCAGAGGGCAGGATAAGGCTGGGTCTGAAAGAACTGGGCAGCTTTATCAAGAAATAATCTCCATGCAGCTAGAACTTAGCCACTGTGCTGAACTTAATCAGAGTCAGTTTCACTGAAGCCTGCTTTTTTTATTTCAGGAAGCAGCAGAAATTCAGGAAGAAAAAACAAAGCGGTGAGTACCTGTCAAATATTTGCACCCATATATTTCAAAAGGAATACTTTTAAATATATGAGGGCAACTTGGATGCAATTAAAGAGACTTGGGATGCACCCATCAAGGAGGTGACTCAGGGACAAAACCAACTCCTGGACCAACATGACATATTTAGGTCTGGCTGCAATAACCCCCTCTCTCCACTCTCTATTCTTTTCTCTGTTGTTGTATTTGAAGCCTCCTGCTGCTGAAGGAGGACTGAAGTCCACCACTGAGACCCCAGCAGCAGTCGACAGCACTGCGTCCAGAGCAAGTGCAGATGTCATCATCCCGAGCCTGACCGGTCGAAACTTCAAGAAGTCCCTCCCACCGCAGACAAAGAAGACCAACAAACGAGGTGAAAGTCGAGCTTAAACTTCTCCTACCCATAGGATCTTAACCAGGACTCAGAGTCGAATTAGTTGCAAGAGGTGTTAGGGCATGGCGTGGATTTGTATTGTTAATGCCCGACAGGTCACTAACATGGTGTCCACCCAGGCCAGGTCCAAATTAAAGTCTCCTTCATACTGCTTATGTTATGTCATTACTGGTAGCATGTCAACCTGACGCCATCCAGCAGTGTATAATGCTGCCGCGGCAGGTGCTGTTCGGCCAAATTCTCAACTGTCGCTACCTGTCTGCGTATCACGCTGCCGCGGCAGGTGCTGTTCGGCCAAGTTCTCAACTGTCGCTACC
>NW_024615778.1:0-1716 GCF_008729295.1 Plectropomus leopardus
TGAAAAATCAAGTCCCTCCTCTTGTTCCTACTGCTTCAGATAGCATTTGCTAGAATCTACCAAGGTTTACCAAAAAACAAGCAGAGTCTCTCATGCAGCTGTCAGTCATGTTAATCACTCTGTGGTCAAACTATCAAACTAGGCAGCGCTGATCAAATGTAAATCAAAATTCTGTTAGACTAAAATGGTTTCAGAAACAGATTTTGGTGTACTGTTTAGCTGTAAAATGAGAACGTTTGTGACCTGACTGCCATGTTGGAAATATTTGACGAAAGTACACTGGCTGGCCCAACTTTCTCATTTTACATTCTACTGAAATTGTGTTTATATGATGTTATGTGACATATAAAATAACTGATTCATTTTTACAGCTAGACATTCGACTAAAATATGTTTATGAAAACATTTAAGGTGAGAAATAAGCAACGCAGTAACAGAATCTTGATTCATGTTTGATCTGCTTAGTTTCACCGTTTGATCTCAGATTTTTCAGCCTCCGTTTTTACAATACAGGAAAAAGTAGGGTACCCACTTCCTGTTCACAAACTCTCATAATACAGCTAAACAGTGCACAGATTATGTGTCTCATTTAAAGCTGTATGAATACAAAGACAGTTTCAGCAAATACGAGAAAAGTTATTAAGTCATAAAAGTAACCAAACACAACTTTAAAGGTAAGGATCAGAGGTTAAGTCAGGATAAAGGTTAAGTGTAGAGTAAGTTTGGCCAAAAGTACACATCACGAGTTAACATAGAATTAGGTGTTGCAGAATAAAAGCTCCCTCAAAAAGTAAAACGTGAATGTTTGTGTGTAACTGCATGTATGCATGTGTGAGGGGACAAAATAAATGGATCATAATTGATGTTAATTCTTGGATAATTCCAGGTAGAATCAATTAGTCAGAACGATAAAGAAGCAAATGGCTGACTTCTGGACACTAATGACTGGTGTGTGTGCATGTGTGTCCTGTTCATACAGTGTGTTGTCATTAACTTGTGTTGCCTGCCTCTGTAAATGAACTCGCTTGTTTGTCGGCTCACACCCTCACTCGGTGAGTGCCGTTGGCCTAAATAGCGGACACTAACACGCATATCGCTAGCTTGATTTGGGTTTCAGGGTGAGAAAAAATAGGAAACCGGACGCGAGGACAATAAATAATTTGTCCCCCTTTCATGAGGGATGTGTGTCAGTCTCCTCTCTTTTTCATGAGCTTGATTATTCGTTTCATTTCATCACCTCTTCCAAGTGGACGGTTGAAAGCATTCTTCACAGGCCTTTGGGGGTTTGGGCCTAACAAAGCCAAGGACGCAGACACACAAACACACGAAGGGACAGCTGAACTCAGCCTCGTTAGGGGGAAATGCAATCACAAGGGGCTTATCATACAGACACAAAAAAACGCACACATACACACACAGCCCAGCACACTGAACCTGGTGCCCTCTCTCTGGCAGGCCATTGTATTGTGGGATTGTGCGGACAATCTCTTCATGAATGATTAAGCAGTGTATTTCTCGACCAAGTCTTTGATGATGAGTGTGTGTTTGATCATCAGGAGAGTGTGCAGTGCTCTCTGTGACTGCGCGCGATACGTGTGTGTGAGCGCGTGAAGCCGTATATTTTTTTATGTTTGTACGTGTTTGTGCGCACTTTGATGTGTGTGATATATGTGTGTGTGTTTAGCGCTCCTGTGATGAGCCCCTGTTGATTGTGTC
>NW_024615779.1:0-2417 GCF_008729295.1 Plectropomus leopardus
TCGCCTCCATCACCACCGTCGCCTCCATCGCCTCCATCACCACCGTCGCCTCCATCACCACCATCGCCTCCATCACCACCGTCGCCTCCGTCGCCTCCGTCGCCTCCGTCGCCTCCCTCGCCTCCATCACCACCGTCGCCTCCGTCGCCTCCATCACCACCGTCGCCACCATCGCCTCCGTCGCCTCCATCACCACCGTCGCCTCCGTCGCCTCCATCGCCTCCGTCGCACTGTTTCTGAGCCAGCGGCAGAGCGGCTGAATTATGCCGCAGCCTACAAATGTTTGTGCTATTTTACCTGAAAATCTACGTGAAAAGTCATTTGTAGAACTTATTCAGACGAATGCGATGGATGAAAGGTCACCGTGACCTTGACCTTTGACCACCAAAATCTAATCGGTTCATCCTTGAGTCCAGGTTTTTTGGCTAAATTTTGAAAAAAGTCCCTTAAAGTGCTCTTGAGATATGAAGTTCACAAAAACGGACAACCTGAAAAACGTAAATCCTCCGGCCTCAGCTGTCGCCTGATAGATATGAGGAGGCAGAAAAAGTCACGGATCTCTGAACCTTTTCGACATGTTTCGACCTTTTTCTGCTGAAATCTGGGCCTCTTACAAACTGGCCCGCTCTCGTGAGCGACGCACAGAACCATTTTTGTCATAAACTGCTCGAGATGTCAGATTTTTTTCTCCGTCTTTACGTGATAACGCAGCTCCACAAATGTCCTACTTTTATTCCCGTGATTTCAGTCCGAGTGAAGATGCCTGCTTTTACTTTTTGACCGTCGCTGCTTAATTTGCAGAGTCGATTCATGACATTTTTCAGCGTACTTTCCATTTTAACTTGACATTTCTCTGAGCGTGCTGCCTTTACGCCGATGAAATCCATTCAATTCAAACGTAAACTAAACACAGAAAAAAGTCCTGACACATAAAACTTTTCTTTCTCACACTCAGTTATCAAGACATTTTCTGCTAATGATCAAAAACCAAAAGAAAATTGCTGCTTTATTTCATTTCCACATGAACATACGGCGGCTGAAAGCAGTCTGCTCACAAATCTGCTGGCAGCAAAATCCAAATGTCATTCAGTGACTCAGCCAGACAGAAGAAAGACGGCAGGGACACGGACAACTGTCGCTCTGTGCGCTGTCTCAGTCCACGTTTCATTTGCATTTAGGCTCTTTTAATGATGTGCATGTGTGAAATCCAGCATAAAGTACATTTAGATTAACAAGAAGCAGCAAAAACACAAACACAGTTCTGATCATTAATTATATTAACAGGGTTTATACACATTCTTGCTTTTCCAGGACTTTTCCAGGACTTTTTGGGAAATTTTAAAGACCATACATTCTCTGAAACAGCCATCAATCCTCCTCATCTGTTCTTTTTCATTATTATATGATAGCTTTTTTATCAGATATTTTTTTAAACATTCATTCATTTAGGGCAGGATAAAAACTAAATATTTAAATTTGTGGCGCTGAAGCTGGAGGCCTGTCAAAGATTTTTTTAAGCAAAGAAAAATGACATTTTCTTTTCTTTAAACAATTTTTTTTCGTTACTTTTTTTTCAATTTTTAAAGAAAAGCTTTTGGCTTTTTTTTTGAGTGATTGACAAAGAAAATAACCCTTACCAACCCACCTGCGTTGAAAGGCATGTTTTCCTAAATATTTCTGACCATTTTTATTTTATTTAAAAATATATTATTTTTAGTGACATATAAAGTAAGACAGTAAAAAGAAATACACAAAGAAATACATACATAGAAATCTATACACTTTCTTACCATTTTTTAAAGGAGAAAGTGTCTTCATGTTTCCTTAAAATGGCAATTTTTAAATAAAATTTCTATTTTACCTTAAAAAAAATTACAATACAAACATCAAATACAACAAATACATACGAACCCTGTATTAAATGATGTGAGTGTGTGTATTAAATGATGTGAGTGTGTGTATTAAATGATGTGAGTGTGTGTATTAAATGATGTGAGTGTGTGTATTAAATGATTTGAGTGTGTGTATTAAATGATTTGAGTGTGTGTATTAAATGATGTGAGTGTGTGTATTAAATGATTTGAGTGTGTGTATTAAATGATTTGAGTGTGTGTATTAAATGATGTGAGTGTGTGTATTGAATGATGTGAGTGTGTATGTGCGTGTCTGACCGTCCAGTCGACGCAGGTCCGCAGCTCCTTGTTGGGCCCGTTGGACGCAGGCGGCAGGGAGGGCTGCGGCGGCCCGAGGTGCTGGAGGCCTGAACGGGAGATCGCCTTCCTGAAAACAACAAATGAGAAGTTTTTTTTAACCTTCAGGAACTGTTTGAGACATTTTACCTGTTGCATGTGTCCTAAATGTAGTCCAGATTGTGTATTTGAGTGTAATCAGTGAATTTGCAGCTCAGCTCCTACAAT
>NW_024615780.1:0-1147 GCF_008729295.1 Plectropomus leopardus
ACAATGAGCAAAGGAAGAAGAAATAACCCCCAAAATTAGCCAGAAATTGGTAAAAAAAAAAAAAAAAAAAAAAAAGAACAAGAAAATTTTCAACTGTTTTAAGGTTTAAAATAAAAGTATATAAAAAAACTATAATAATCTTGTAACCCTATTTCAAATAATATATACCAAGCCGATAAACTATAATAATTATAAATATAGTCTTCCCCTAGCTTTTTTCTCTAGACCCCAATCAGTTCGCCCTGCGATAGTCTGGCGAACTGTCCAGGGTGTACCCCGCCTTCTGCCCGATGACAGCTGGGATTGGCTCCAGCCCCCCCGCGACCCTTACGAGGACAAGCGGTTACAGAAAATGACTGGCCTATTCCATATTTTTAAAAAGTAATTTTCTAAATCTACTCATTTCTTGCAATTTATGGAACATTTCTTACCAAGTTGCTTATTGGCTTTTTTCGTCATATTTTGGAAAATAAATGAATGAGTCATCATACCAATTTGCTCTGGGCTCAAAGGTTTAAACACTTGTGATAAGTGTCTAAAGAATCTGTTCCCAGACGTACGATAATGATCATATTTGTGCGATAATTTCGCCCTCTCTATGATGTGACATCAGTAATTACAAAATTGCTGTAATGTTTGATCATTTGACCACCGTGACACTGACATTCAGCACTTATTTTAAGTGCACATGTCTCATCTGAACTCATTTCCCAGCTCTTACAGCCGTGTTTCCACATCACTTCTCACATGATCTCCTTACAGCCAGTCACGTTTGGCGTAGGTCCGATGACACGAAGGTGACGGGTCACGTCCGTCGAGCACGCACCGCTGTTTCATAACACTCAGCCGCCACCTGTTTAAATACTTGTTTACTAAAGTCAAGTATTTAACTTATTTGTTCTCACAATAATGACGGGTGTACAATCATTTTTCATTTTCTGAGAGCAGCACAGGAAGAGTGATAAGCTTCCTTTGTCAAGACATTCTGCAGATTTTTTCCATCTGATTTTACGTAATTCACACTCATAACACAAAACAAAAGAAGAATAACAAACTCCTCCCTCACACACACACACACTCACACACACACACACACACACACACACACACACACACACTCACACACATGCACACACACACACACACA
>NW_024615781.1:0-2669 GCF_008729295.1 Plectropomus leopardus
GCAGACCGTAACCTCACCACCCCCACGAGGCACCAAGTCCCCCTGCACAACCCCAAACAACATAACCGCTGTTTCTCAGCTGTTTCTCAGCTGTTTCTGGTTAAACAAAAATTATTTTACTCTAAAAAAAAAAAAGGTCTGTGAAGGATGTTCTCAATAATCTGAGTCTGTTTGTGCCAAAATAAGCTCTTTTAGAGGATGTTCACTGATGATGTGAACACTGGTGACCCTGCAGCCTTTTTCACTGATACCTGCTGATAAATAATGATACATTACATACATATTTAAAAGATGCTATTTTTTTAAATTTCAAAAATATTTTAAACGTTAAACTGCATTTGTCAGTAAAGCTACAAAATGTCAGTATGATTTCTTTTATTTGGGTCTCAAAGTGCAGTAAAACGGCAATGTCTCTCTTTCTGTCAGCAGTCCCTCTTCATCACCTCCAAAGGAAAATCGAGGTATTGCAGTAGAAAATTAGTTTAAAAATACTTTATCACAGGTATATAATGTAGAATGCATGACATGCTAACGTGATAATCTAAACGCTGTCAACAATGCAACCTTCTGACGGTATACGAGAACATTTTTACTTGTGCAAATATGTTTATTTCAACAGTCATCTCTTTAGGTGGATTTACAGGCTCTAATATCATCAAATCTTAACTAACATTCATTGACAAAGAGAAAGAGAAACAGTTCATGTACTTATGAGTTCACTGCAGTCCATAGAGGGATTTCTGTGAAATCATGTGACCACCGAGCATCCACCTTCTCTGCGGTTATAAAGCTGCTCTCTGCTTTCTCTTTCTCTTTAGGACCAGAGACCATCGACACAGGTAAGAGCGCTTTGAAACAGCATGATGAAATACTTTTAAAATTTCAACATCAGGAGTTAATACCAGATATATATGCATAAGGAGAAATTAATTTGACACAACTAACACCTGAAAGTACTTCCTGACATTCATATGAGTCATTCGTATCTTCTATTAGAGCAACATTAAAATGAAAAGAGTTTCAATTTCATAAAGTTTTTTGTTGTTGTTTTTGTGATTTGGCACATTGACTAGGAATTCTTTGTTTTTTGATTTTTTAAAATTAAAAATCGTCACATAGTTTTTGGGTTGACTTTTTTTTCGTTCAAGACAGACTTGACAAGACAGATTTTTTTAACAATTTTAACTATAATGCACTTGTTTTTAGCTGCTCTGACGCCTCCAACCGCTTTACAATTTAGGAGCGTCAAATGACGACCCAGAGACCAAAGTCAGTGAGGCAGAGACACAGAGAGGCGGATGTGCAGCCAGATCGTGCATCTGTGTTTGGGAACAGCTAACGTTTTCTCTGTTTGCTCAACTTCAAACTTAATGAAAAATACAGAAGTAATTCTGTAAGCTGAACGATAAACAACTACCTCTGCCAACAGTTATACTACTACAAATCTTAACCATCGTGTTGTCCCATTTCAGATACTAAAAAAGAGAAACTTTAAAAAAGCTCAGACTCTTGGTAGTTATTTTTACAGCTTTAAACCTTAACTTGTTACATAAAGCAAACAACAGCGATTTACACAGTATAAAGGTATGATGAGCTGGTATTTGAGTGACTTTCACCAAGTGGGAGATAAAAATAAAAGCTGAAATGAGATAGCTGGTCCCTTACAAATCTGTGCCTGGCTACATATGAATGGCAACCTTTAAGTAAAGGTGGGAGGGGGGGGTTATCATTGTTACTGCATTTTGGCCTTAAAATATTTTGTTGTTTCCTCTATCTGTGAAAGTAGTTTTTAAAAAATAATTAAACTTTCACGTTGTGTCATTAGTGAGTTGAGTTGCAGTGGAAACTCACCTTCATGTTAGAAACGATATCGTATCTAATTTCTCTTTCATCCAGAGAACTCATACGGTGCTCCAACATCAAGCCCCTGTGATACTGTTACCATGGCAATGTGAGTAATACTGAAGTATCTCAGCCACTAAAGTATCTCAGTTTTTCAGTATTTATTGTGGTATATTTGAAGTGTGTGTGTGTGTGTGTGTGTGTGTGTGTGTGTACATGCGTGTATGTCTCAGTGTAATCATCTCTATGAAGACTTTTTCGTTTTAATGATGTCCTTTGGCACTGATATTATTTTGCTGAGTAGTTATTATTTGGGGATGAGGCTGATAGTTTTGATGATGAACTGACTGACCTAATATAACATGAGGTGTAACTGCTCAGTTTGTAGATATATTTATAGTTTCTAATAGATTCATGTTTTAGTACCAGTTAGATAAAGTAGTTGAGATAAAAGACTTTTTTTTAAAGACACCTGCATTATGGTGACTAGGGATGTCAACATCTACACGTGTAAACGTGTACACGGATAACAAATCATAACCGTTCAGAAAAATCAATAACCGTTTACACATAATTTTTTCCTCTCCTCCTCCTCGTTCATTTCTCACCAATAGTATTTTTAGGGGTGATAATGTTGCCTGAAAGCTTAAGATAATAACATTAACTAACTATACACTTAAATGTTCCCACTAATGCAGTTATCCGCATACATAATAGATGCACAGGTGGCAATGTTACGTTGATATTAAAAAAAAACGCAGCCACAGCCAGTGTCACGTTACTTCAAGTTGACTCGGGGCCGCACGGACAACAAGCAACAAGCGATG
>NW_024615782.1:0-2566 GCF_008729295.1 Plectropomus leopardus
GTGGTTGTTGGTAAATGGTAAATGGAAAATGGACTGTACTTGTATAGCGATATTCTCGTCTTATTGAGCACTCAAAGTGCTTTTACACTTCACTGTCACATTCACCCATACACACACACGTTCACAAACTGGTGGCTGAGGCTACCATACACCTGCTACTCAGTATGTGTAGTCATGAATCCTTTCTTTCAGACTGCAGAGGACACAGAGTTTTTTACATGTATGTATTAAACACAGTGAAGTTGCTATCTTTACAGCTTTACCAGCAATGTGTGCTGAGACTGAAAAATGTCCTCATGGCAGCAGAAGAGAACAGCTTTATTAGAAATGAAAGAAATACATTTTTTGGCTCCATTTCTATGGACCCAAAGGTTTGGTCAGGGGCTAAACAGATCCTGTCTAGTTGTAAATGTAGCCAGTAGCTGCTGACTTCTTGTTTTGGTCCAAAATGTTGGATTGACTGGCTGTCTATCTCTGCCAAGAGATTCTCCTCAGACAATGCTGACATTTACTCTGCAGTGAGTTTAGACAGAGCGTCCTTTTCCCTGTCAGCACACAAAGATAAAGTTCAGTAGCAACACACAGGCAGCTCTGTTTTTTTCTTCAAGCTTCAAGGAAATCCATCAAATATTTTGATGGTTTTATGTTGTAAAATACTGTACTTAATAAACTGTGGTGATGTGTTTGATTACTTAACCTTGGATAAATCCCATACAAAGGCAGGATAGCATGAAACCCTCAGTAAAAGTCGTGTGACTTATACATATTTATTCAGGTTTTCTACTTTACTTTAGGAAAATGTTTGCATTGTAAGTTTTTGCACACCATAATTATGTTGCATTTGCATGTTTCATATGCATCATATCAATGTTTCAAAATTGACATAGTATATGAGCTGACTTCTTGAGCTGACATAAAGTAGTGAGTAGAGTTAAGATATAATTCAAACCAGAGGACAAACAATGCAAAATGTAGGATGTAAAATGTTTATATAAAATAATACAAAGAAACAGACCTAAAACAACATCAAGAAAAGCAATCAAAGCAATAAAACCACAAAAAGGGAAATAAACATAAACTAAAAAGGTAAAAGAAATAAAATATATGCAATTCTTATTGACTGAAGTTTACTGTTTAGTTCATTCAAGGTCAGTTCAGAGAAAGTACAATAGCAACATTTCTTCTAGTGATTGTGTTTTTGAGAAATCAGTGTTGCTGCAGAAAAAGAAATTGTTGTATTATTTTATTTATTTATTGATATATTTTTTAGTGTTTTTTATGATAACCAGCAGTATAGAGGGGCAGGAAACTCTTTTTTTCTTTACTATCTGCCTCCGTTAGGAGGTCAAAGGTGAAAGTTCAACAGCTGCTAGTAGATATTCATTGTCTTATTCAAGGACATTTTAGGACCGCAGATGTGTCCTGTCATTCATCCACTGAACTTAGGTGTTGTGGTTCAAGGGCTGTCCTCACTGTGTCTGTGGTGAACCTGTCTGATAACACGGTGTCCCTGCTGGTGTCAGGTGGGACACAGTTAACAGAGTTCGCCTGTGGTCTAACAGCGTGGTGAAAGGCTTTGAGCGGGCACAGATTGTCCTGAAAATGGTCGATGTAATGAGATGTGTAGTCAGCTACGGTGCATTGTAGCTGCTGTTGTGTTTGCCCTTTTAGCAGAGTAATGGACACAGTGTGCAGGGGTTTCCAAAAGCCTCCAGCAACAACCTGAATGCAGAACAGTCCATTAAAGTCGACATCCGTCGCTCTCTTCCTCCACTGTTTTTCATTGCTTCTTTCTGTCTTTTATTGTTTTCGCTTTCTGTTTGTTTTTTCTTTGTCTGTCTGTGCTAGTTCTGTCTTTATCTTCCTCTCTCCATCTTTTCATCATCTTTCTCCTCATCCCATCTTCCTTCTCTGCACTTCCTCTCCCCCAGCTGTGTCCTTTATGCCTGAGCCCTGAGCTGGCTGTGCTAACATTATTTACAGTGCAGTTGGAAACCACAAACACACACACACACAGAGAGAGAACAGGGAGATATTAAATATAGATACATAGGGCATGTTCATGCTTAAGCATAAAATCAGTAAACACACAAACACACAACAATTGTATCAACACTAGTGTGGCAGTTTAGCAGCTGTGTGTCTCTGCCTTTCTGGACTGATAAGAGGAAGAGAAATCATAGTGTGATCATCTGTGTGTGTCTGTGTGTGTTATGGCTTTGATTGTGATGACTGTGTCTTTGAATGGTGCTTTAAGTGTAGAAAATGTATCTAACAACATAGACTTCTTTCAAAAACATGGGAAAAGAGGCAATGGGCAACTTAAAAAAAAATTCAGAAAGACTTAGAAAATTCTTTTTAAAAAACGGCATGGGAAAATGTTGAGGGGAGAAGGAAAATTATAGTAAATATTTAAAATTATGTTGAGTGCCCAGTCACTCAGTTGGTAGGGCAGGTGCCCCATGTACAGAGGCTACATCCTCGCTGCAGGGGCCGCAGGTTTGATTACACCCTCGGCCCTTTTCGCCTCTCTTTGAGTACCTAGAAAAGCTCTATATAAGACCTA
>NW_024615783.1:0-1066 GCF_008729295.1 Plectropomus leopardus
TTGAGCGTGAAAAATTCTTATTATGTTTTGTCAGCAAGATCGACGGTCTCAGGTCCAACTTTCACCTGGCTGTTTTACCTGCTGCAACAGTTCTAATTTACTAACTGATTTTGCTCCAGTCTCCCTACAGACACTTTTGTTAAGATAACATTTTCTATGAAGACCACATCTATAATGCATTATGACGGCATTCATAGTGAATTATAATGCATTTATAATGCTTTATGAATACACTCATAAACACACATAATGCTTACTGATGCACTATATCCATAGTCATAAACCATTATAGATTTGACTTATAATGATTTATAAGCGGCAAGGGTCTCATGGATGCTCTTGACTTGTTATAAACTAGAGGTTGAATGCTGCATTAAAAATACAGCATTAAATTGCATTAAAAATATAGGTGCATATTAATGCATTTATAATAATTTATGCTTCATCATAATGTTTCATTGTAGGTGTACTATGACACATCTCTACAAGCTATAATATGTCATTTTCAGTCATTTTCAAATTTTGACAGTCATTTTTATGACATGTCAAAATTTGACGTTTTTCGACATACTATACTATGGCGATATCAGATATTTTTTCGACATGCCAATTGATGACCGTTTGGCCTTTTTTTTCACTTTGTATTCTATGGCGCATCTGCAGAAGCTTTTATATGTCGTTTTCAACCAATTTTATGACATGTCAAAATTTGACATTTTTCGACACGGAAAGAACAGGGCAACACCAGAGACGGTTACCCGAGTTCGAGTGTACGGCAAGTGAGGACAACTACAGGTACTGTAAATGCCATTCAGTGAGCTCGCAATCAGCTCAGCCACAAAATGCTATGGCCCTTTGGGCTACTTTTTCAACATGCTAAATTATGACGTTTTTGGCCTTTTTTCCACATTGTATTGACGTCTGATGTTTTCAACATACTATATACTGTGGCATAATTGGCCTTTTTTTCGACATGCTTAATTATCAAGTTTTTGGCTTTTTTTCCACTTTGTATTCTGTGACACAT
Organism: Plectropomus leopardus; assembly: GCF_008729295.1. Taxonomy (NCBI): domain Eukaryota; kingdom Metazoa; phylum Chordata; class Actinopteri; order Perciformes; family Serranidae; genus Plectropomus; species Plectropomus leopardus. The sequence continues at coordinate 1,028 of NW_024615783.1, forward strand.
CTCACATAAGCCCAAATATGTAATTTTCAGCCATTTTTA
>NW_024615784.1:0-2945 GCF_008729295.1 Plectropomus leopardus
TATTGGGTGAACCGGTACTGCTTCAGCACACCGAGGCCAGGTGTTTGTTGTCATTCAAAACATGCTAAAAACATAAAGGAACGAAATTTGTTTCCCAGCATACAGATAAATACTATTAGCTAAAATAGATGTTAGAAATAAGTAGTAGTATATGAATAGTAATAAAAAAAAGCTAAAATCCTATATTAAATAAAACACAGTTAAAAACCAAGCAGCATGTTAATACAATAAAACAGCAGTGAAGCAAAGTGCAGTAGACAGACTTAAAGGCCAGGAGTTCATGACTCTCACAGCCTCTGGGAAGAAGCTGCACTTTAACCTTGTTGTTCTTGGTTAGAGGCTGCGCAGCCTCCTGTCTGAGGGGAGGGGAGTGAACAGTTCATGTGCCTGGTGGGTGGGGTCCTTCATGATACATGAAGCTCTGTTTCTGCACCTGTTGACATATATTCCCTTCTCCAATGAAGGGAAGCTGCTGGTTGCAGCGCCTTACCAGACAGTGATGGAGTGATGAAGGATGCTCTCCACCACACACCAGTAAAAGGAGGTCAGGACAGCAGTGCTGAGACTAGCCCGCTTCAGCCCCCTTAAAATGTACAGGTGTTGGTAAGCCTTCCTTATTATGCTGGCTGTGTTGGTGGCCAATTTGAGTTTTTGTTGGAGATGTGCAGGCCCAAATACTTTAAGATGGACACCATCTCCACAGCTGCTCCTCTGATGAAGAGGGGAGATGGGGTGTGTCTTCTCCTCCTAAAGTCCACAAACATCTCCTTAGTCTTCCCCATATTGATGAGATTTTTTTTCTCTGCACCAGTCCACAATATGTTCCACCTCCTGCCCGCACATGGACTTGTGGTTGTTGGAGATCAGTCCAACCACGGCCATGTTGTCTGCAAACTATATGATTGCGTTGATACCTTGCAGAGCAATCATATGTGAGGAGCATGTACAGCAGGGGTCTCAGGACACATCCCTGTGAGGAGCTGGTGTTGAGTGTGATGATGGAAGATGAGATGTAATGGATCCTAACAGTCTGTGACCTGTATGTCAGGAAGTCCAGGACCCAATTACAGAGAGATGGTTTTAATCCCAGCAGCTGAAGACTGAATCCTGTGCCCTCAAAAGAGACCGCAACTCTCCACTCACCCAGGGTTTCTGATTGGGATGGACGTTTATTTTCCTGGTTGTGGTGACACAAACTTATGACACATATTCCTCCAAGGCCAACTTGTCCTCACCAGTTGCTGCTTCTCTGAATATCTGCCAGTTGGTGCACTCAAAGCTGCTCCACTGGGCCACACAGTGATGGTCTTCTGTGTGGGCTTGTTGTCTATGAGCACAGGTTGATGAGCAGGAACCAGAAGAATTGAGATATGGTCAGAGAAGCCCAGGTGGGGGTGGAACACTACTCTGCACGCCTCCCGTCTGTCGGTATACATGTGGTCCAGTGTATTGTTTCCCCTGGTTGCTATGGAGATGTGTTGGTAGAAGTGTGGCAAAATGTCTGTCAGTTTAGCCTGGTTAAATTCCCCTGCTACCACAAAAAAAGCCTCCTGGTGTTTGCTCTGCAGCTCACAGATGTGGTCCCTGAGTGCTGTTCTGACATTAGCACCCAAGGGGAAGTAAACAGCTATGATATACACAACTGTGAACTCCGAGGGCAGGTAAAACAGCTGGCATTTCAACCAAAGATATTCCACTGATTCAGGACAATGGCTGCTCACCGGACTACAGTTTGTGTACCAGCCTTTCTTGATGTAAACACAGAGGCCCCCTCCACAAGATTTCCCCGACAGGTGGTTGTGGTCAGCTTGGAAGAGGAGTAGCCTGTCAATCTGGTAAGCCATGTTTCCGTTAGGAGACATGCACAGCAGTTCCGCATTTCTCTGTAGCTGGTCAGCCGGAGTCACATGAAGTCCACCTTGATGTCTAATGAGCGGACGTTGGCCAGAATGAGCATCAGAAGAGCGGGTCTGTTGTTAGCCTTTAGCCTAGCCAGCAAGCCGGCCCACTTGCCTCTCATCTGCCTCTGTGCACATCGCTTCTTCTTTCTCCTGAGCCAGTGTGTCTATCTCCTCTAGGCCACTGTCCTACGGAGCCTTAATCTTCCCAACATTGCTTTTAGCTGTGGTTTGATCACTATGCTCGGAACAACAAGTTGCAAAAGTTCAGTTGAACTGTACCTACATAGTATGCCAGATGCCGGTAGCTGATATGTATATATATATAGAGAGAGAGAAAATAACCTTAATTTATATATATATTAAGGTTACTTTCTGATCAAATTTATTATGTCTTTTATTTACTTTTTTCTTTTGTTGTACACATTTTAACTACTGTTTTTGTTGTATTTTAGACATAAATCAATCAATCAGTCTTTCATTCAATCAATCAATCAATCAATCAATTAATCAATCAATCAATCAATCAGTAAATCAATCTCACACACAAACATTAACTGTGTTTTGTGTTATGTTGTATAGTCAAACTTATTAATAATTGCAAAATCTTTTGTTGAATAGCATGCCAATTAAAATAATTCCATTTTTAAATGTTGTTTAGACACAGCTTCACTAGCTTGATTATCTGACTTCATTTACTTTCATTCAATCATTCCTACATTCATTCATCCTGACAATGAGTTCATGTTACTGTGGCCAGCTTCCAATGTGGGCAATCATAACCAATCAGTGCTAGTGATTGAAGTAAGTCTGGCATTATTGTATATTTTTCTTATTATCAACACAAAGCCAATCAAAACCAGCAATGAGTAAATTTATTTCAATATTTGATGATGTAAACCCTTAAAAATTGGTCACTAATATGATTCAATTAAAAAGGGCTCAGCTGCTCTAACACAGCTGCCCACTGTCGCTTCTAGAAAATGCTTCTCAAATAGGAGGAAATAGTGCATTTGTTTGGGACTATTTTCAGAAGTGAATTTTTCC
>NW_024615785.1:0-1363 GCF_008729295.1 Plectropomus leopardus
GCTCCTCTGACGTCTCATTGAAACAATGATAAAACTTTCCAGCAAAGAAATTCACTCCGAGAAGGCCAAAGAATAACCAGACCTGCAGAGACACCAGGAGGACGTTCAACAGGGACGGGACACTGCGGACCAGTGTCCCCACCACCAGCTGGAAACAGAGAGAGTCCATGTTAATTCATCCAGGTGCTGATCTATTGATGTCTTGATCAGTATGTAAATGTATTGAAGGCCCTGTCTCACCCTCGGGCCCTGGAAGCGAGACAGGACCCTCAGGGGTCCCAGAGCTCTCAGGGTCCTCAGAAATGAGATGGCTCCAAGTTCAAATGCTCCAAACGTGTCAGCGGCCAGAGAAACCAGGAACACCTGGAGACACAAACACAGACATATGTTGCAATGGTTACTTTCATGTTGCTGTGTTTACCTTCATGTTGCTATGGTTGCCCTTATGTTGCTGTGGTTTCCTTCATGTTGCTACGGTTACCTTCATGTTACTATGGTTACACTCATGTTGCTGTGGTTACCTTCATGTTGCTACGGTTACCTTCATATTGCTACGGTTACCTTCATGTTGCTATGGTGACCTTCACGTTAATGTACATGGAGGTCAAACCTGAGGGGTCAGTCAGTAAACGGGAGCTATAAGACCTTTAAACAGGACGTGGTCACGCTACAAATCATTTCATTCTGCGGGATCTCAACAAGCTATCTGACTGAGCCATTTTGTCCTAAACCACACAGCATTCACACAATTCTAGACTTCATAAAAAGTTCTCTAAACACTCTCTAAACATTGCACACGATCACATAACAACGCAGGGCTTTCTGGTACAACTTCACCAACCTCCAAGGTGCATGGAGAGTGAAGAAGGTCTTGAAGAGGTCAAAGAGCTCCAGCAAACGCGATGAAGGCCGCCAGCCGAAATGTGTCGGTCTATTAAAGTTCTCTAAACTGCTCTAAAGTGCTGCTGGAGCTCTTTGACCTCGTCCAGCGGTGTGTCACACAGCTCTATGCCACAGACTCAACAAACTAACTGCCCTCACACAGTCATGACTACAGACGGTCTGAACGAGCTGTTTTCTGCTCTAATCCTCAGGTCTCTGCCTCTTGTCTACGGTTGTGCTCGTGCTTTGGCTGTACTGATACCGGACCCCCCGCTCGCCCTGATCGTGGTCTGGTCCTGGTTGCGCCGATGTTGTGATCCTGACTTTGGACACCTCCCTATCAACATGTGCATGAGACTCTTATCATCGCCCTCAACATCATCATCACAGAGTGCAAGTAATGATTTCACACCTGCCATTACTGCATTATGACATGAATCTGTTTCTATTGTTGCTGTGCCTCTCTCCCCCTCTCTCCCCC
>NW_024615786.1:0-3529 GCF_008729295.1 Plectropomus leopardus
GGTCAGAGCAAGGTAAAACTGTTTATGTACAAATTGTTCTTTTACATTTTCTCTGTTGTGGCACATGCACTTTTCAAGAGTTTGTGCTTTTTTCTTTGAGATCATAACTGATATAATTTAATGGCTCACTGTGCTGAGGAAGCAAGCAGAGGATTTTTCTTTTCGACAAGACAATTCTTTCAGTTTATACAATGACCATAATTGATCTCCTCTTTTATTTGTCACAAGCATTTAATTTATTTGTAAATTTAGCAAGTGGAGTATGTTCTTGATTCGCAGGAGAATCTCAGCTCCCAATATGTGCCCTGCCCCTTCTACTTTGCAGCATATATTGACCAATAAGGATATTTCACTTGAGGTTAAAAAAAAAAGACGAAGCTCATCTACTCAGAATTAATCATTTTAAGATGGGGAATATTTTAAACAAAACTAATTTTTTTGCTGTAGAGGAACCAAGAATAGCAATAATTCTCTATGTGGTTTATTTTGAGGATTCCATTCAGAACATTGTGTAAAAAACACAAGATCACAGCTGTTTACTGGGTCTTAGCAAATATACCACCTGGACTGTGCTCTACACTTTGTGCAATAAACTTGGCCTGGACTTGTTGAAAGCTTTACAGGTCTTTACGTTTGCAGGTTCTGCTTAGGACATCGTTCTGAATACCTTGTTCTGAATAAAATTTCTGTTGTGGTTAGTTCAAGGTAAAAATGTTTATCTACAAATTGTTCTTTTACATGTTGTGGCACATGCACTTTTCAAGGATTTGTGCTTCTCTTTAAGATCATAACTGATATAATTTAGTGGCTCACTGAGGTGAGGAAGCAAGCATAGGATTTTTCTTTAAGACAAGACGATTATTTCGGTTTATACACTGACCATAAATGGTATCCTCTCTTATTTGTCACAAGCATTTAATTTATTTGTAAATTTAAGTCGGTAGGAAAGTGTAGCCATGCCCTAACGTTTCTTAGTTCTTCTTAACAGGTCCTCTGGCAACTGTACTCATTTTTGTTTTCACAAAAATAGTGTTCAAGGTCAGCATTTGCAAAAGTTTGCAATGAAATGAGTTTTATTTCCTCTGTACTTCCTGTTACCCACTGTAATCTTACCTTAAAATGTAGGCCATGAGATAAACACAATATATCTAAGTAAGAATTATATTTAGATTTAATTAAATCCACTTAGTAAATTCAAATAAATTCACTGATTAAGACATATCATTATTACTTAATTACATGGTACTTGTATGTAGAATTTAATTATGTTTTATTAGTACTTTTTACTAATTTAGATATTTCTCTTTTTGATATCTACTCAATATTTTTGTTTAGGTTTTAATTAATTCCTTTATGTATTTGAATAAAATCTACTCATATTAAATAGTTAACTCCAAAGGGTCTCATTAAATAAAATGTACTCAATTACAATCATGATTATATTTAATTAATAATATTGCGTGCAATCTGTTGCCTCAATTTTATTGAGTAAATATGCTATATCTTTCTTTACAGTGTATAAAATAGATATTTGAGAGGGAATTATGAAATAAAATATAAAGTAAAAGAAGGTAGATTTATTAGTCATTTTTTAAACAAAGTTTAAAACACGAAATTAAATTTGTTTGATCCTGCTACAGCTTTGGAGTTGAAGGATGAGTTGATTAGATACAGCAGCTACTATGAAGATTCCATCCATTCTGTTTGGTGATGTTGCTGCCAATGGCATCATTCAGTTCCTGCAGTGCATTTTTTTGAATTTGCATCTTGAGTCTTGAGTCTTTATGGCTCCCAACAAGGTCTTTTTTTTTTTTTTTTAAGATCTTCATGTGAAAGAAGGTTATTTTAATGGTTGTTTCATGAATGTGTATCATTGAATATGTGCTCATCCAATGATAGTGTAATTAAGTGCTTAAATACTTTAAAAGAGTTCAGTTATTTTTTATAGTGTAGACTTTTGTTTTTCCCTGACACAAAAGAAGAAAATATAAAAACAACAAAGCAACATAAACAATATAAAAACATCAGTATTGGCCACATTATTATTTTAAACACTGGTATCAGTAATGGCACAGAATTTTCAAAATCGGTGCATCTCAAGTTCACATGGACAATTAATTTGTTTTTTCTGGTTAAGTTAGTTTGCAATTCTTTTTTTCTGTAATTTTAATTTAGATTATTTATCAATAATGGATTTATCTGATTATTATTACATGTTACTATTGTGGATGTGGGTGCCTCCAGGCAGATTTGGTCCCCTCTGGCTATGGCCTTGAGACATGTTGCAGATCCTTTTTATTACTAGATAAATCTGTTCCATAGGGTAATCGTCAATATTGAGTTATAAATAATTAAAATTAAAATGATTTTTTCAAAAATATTGCTCATGTTATGTATATAAACAATATGATCATGGGTTTTGTACATTTTTGTAATGACAGTCATATCAACTGGGTTTTGAGACTGAGATATCAGAAATATATAAAGTTATGCAAAAACTAACAAATGTGTATTGCCACAATATTTTCCTCAATAAAAACATAAAAAAAAGTATGCAGGGATTGCTACAGATTGTTCATTGGCAGGTCGGGTCTAGTTCACGGTCAAACTCAAAGCCCCTCCTCCTGGGCTTCATAACCACAATCAGAATCAGAAATACTTCACTGATCCTTGCCAAGCATAGAGAATAATAGAGGTAGAAAATAGATGTATTAGAATAAGAATAAAATGAAATAAAATAAAGATATAAATTAAATTAAATTTCACACTAGTATGTAAAAACTTAAAGCTGTAAAATGTGTTTTAAATGTTGAGTTTACAAAGTGTGTAAAAGTATATAATTATAACAAAATACATACATGTGCCTAATGCTACATTACAATGTAGAAAATGTAATGTGAAGGTTTATAACATAAACCCAAGCAAGACTTGAGGACTGTACTTGAGCCCTGAGGATCTGCACTTTATAAATGTAATAACTGAAACCTGCTTTGCACACTGACCATCACCTGACAACTCTAATGCTAATTTCTTCTATTCTCTGATCATCAACAGCTGTCTGCTCTGAGCTCATCACATTGACTCTCAACCACACACACACTCCACACTGAACTCAGCAGGGTGGAGATGAGGAGACACGTTTAGAGTCTCTGTGCATGTTCTTAAGCATTTGTTCAGTTTCCTGCCACATCAATTGACCCTGTATAAAAACCCATTGTGACATATCTGCACGAGGCTTTCAAAGTAGGTATAATGCGCATCAATTACACTACTGTGCAGGGATCAGCCAGGGGGTTTAAAAAACACTATCATACCACTGGTAAAAAGTGTCATCCACATAAAACTTGTCCATTCTCTTCCTGCTTGATCTGAGTGCGACCTTTGACACTATTTCACACACCATTCCTCATGAATAGACTTACTTCCATTGGTATCACCAACGCACCTCTCAACTGGTTTCATTCATACCTCTCAGGCCGCACTCAGTTCATTCAGTTAAAATTATTCACTTCCCATCAAGTCCCCGTCA
>NW_024615787.1:0-1805 GCF_008729295.1 Plectropomus leopardus
ATTTGAAATGTGGTTAAATATTATTGGAATATAGTAAGGCTCAAAAGGATAGAAGTATGGTAATAATATTTTAAATTAGAATATTAAAGTAATATTTTTGTCATTTTTTTGTTTTCTTCCTAGCTCTTACGGTGTGTTCAGAGCAATGTTTTGGAGCTACAGTGTCGTGAATAAAGATTCTATGAACCATCAGTTGGAGAGTGAGACCATCATTCAACCGGGGATGCTACATCTTTTAGAACCAGCTACATATATGAATGAACACTTGAGGCTCCTAAAGTAAAGACTGACCTGTCCTGTATCTATTATTCTAACTCTGGCTCTACTTTAGCCCTAGGATATGGTCTGTGAATACAACCCAGATTTATATTGATTGATACACATAAAAATTATTTATTGTGCTTTCACATTAAGACAGACTTTTGAAGACCTGAGTTTTAGGACGAAAGTTAACATTTGAAAGTTTTCTGTCAAATATAATTTTGCTGTTAAGCCCTCTCAGGCAAACTGTGTTTTGTTATAATGGGCTTTATAAATAAAATTGAACTGAACTGAACTGAATTGAATTGGCATTCACTTGACAGTAACTGTTTTTCCCTGTTGTTAGTCATAGCAGCTGAGGTTGATTGACAATTCAATTAATGGCTTTTTCTTGACGATGCACATAGCGTGATTAGCCACAGCTAACATGGCCTTTAAAACAAACATCAGGATGCAATGGTGATAGAAAATATCTAAAAAATACTGAACAAACATCTATTATCATCACCCAGACTCTACAAATAACATTCAGCACAGAAAAATACCCTTCCCTAGAACACACTTTTAATTATCATCAGTCAAAAGAAATCTGAAGGGATCAAGGATATGTCACCTAAAGAGTGGGCCAGTATTAATCTTATTTAAAATCTTACAGCATGCAAACGCTCTCCTCCTCTGGGATGCTACGAGTTTCTGTGGCTTAGAATATGGTAAACTGCAATATGGTAATTATGCACATTGGGATCACTGACTCTCAGACAAACATATGGTTACACTATATACTATGTTATGATAGTGTTACCGTTGCAGATACCGAAGCCAGATATCTTCTTCCCCTGAACCACAAGCCTCCACTGTTGTTCAAAAACAATTAAAACACATCAGTGAGCCACACTGTTGCACTGGGTGACATGTTTCTTCATTACCATAAACACACACACTGTAGTTTATTTTGACTCAATCCCACATTTGTCATCCTGCTGCCACAAATCCTCACTAGGGCACCACATGTGAATTAATCCATCGCTAAAAATAGCTCCCAACAATTGCCCTCTTTTTTGAGCAACATTTGTTGTATAGTGAGCAGCTGTTTGAGGTAAAAACTCAAATCAGCAGTTTTCATTTTTCAAAATGCAATCATTCTGTGTCAGATTTGGCTTTCTGTGGCATTAACGTGATGTTACTTACCATTGTGGGGGGGACATAGACCAAATTCGGCTTCAGTGTGAGTGCCAATATATTGATTACATAAAAACACTGCACCTAAATGGTTTAAATAAAGAATTGGACATAACTTGCTTTCTGTGATGCAACAGTTGGCCCCATTTCCAGTTTGTATTCCATCGTTGTATGCATATATACTCTAGCATATTCTTGAAACCATGTTTTTGACTGTTTGCTGTGATGTGACCTGGTAACTGACTGTGTGTATAATCAAGCTCCTGGTGACTGAGTAGGTGCTCCTGTATGAGTAGCCTATATATGTGTGGTGAACCAGTATGCTACTTCATTCTGCACTGGGGAAAGTCCTACATGGACTGAAA
>NW_024615788.1:0-2584 GCF_008729295.1 Plectropomus leopardus
AGTATCTGCAGCAGTATCTGCAGCAGTATCTGCAGTAGTATTTGCAGTAGTATCTGCAGTAAAGAGAGCTGCAGGACGGAGCGAGAGAACCAAAACGCCACGTGACAGTTTATACTCGATGTTTGTGATAAAGTCATTTTATCGCATGTGGCTGCGATGCATCGAGTATATTAGACATGTGGCCCACCCCGAAAAACCACATTCAGTATTTTCTAAAAGCACAGTTTTTATGCTTTTTTTAAAGTAAAGATTAATGAGTTAATTGATCACTAATTTTGGGAAAGTGCTTACAGTTTGCAAACGTAGTCCTGATCCATATCAGTTTCACCATTATTCCCCAAAATGATGTAATACTGGTTCAGTGTAACCATGGAACACGCCACCCTTTTCACGCAGCGTTGTTATGAAGATTGATATGAACATATGAACAGACCACCACAAAGGTCTGATTACATCAAACTCAATTTTATTTCAAAGAAGTTTGATATCAAATGTTTACATACGACGCGGATTTTAGGAAGTTTCAGGCCGTACATCAAAGGGTTAAAGAGCGGTGGGCATGTGAGAAAGTATAACGATAGAAAAATGCGCAGCACGTTGGGCACAGCGCTCATGTCAAACCTGCTCTGTAAAATCTCAAAGAAAGCTGCGAAGGAGAAGTTGAGCAGCGAGGCGAGGTGAGGCGTGCAGGTGCTCACGGCTTTCTGCCTCGTCTGTCTGGAGCCCGAAAAACAGACTCTGAGGATCTTTATGTACGAGGAAAAGATTAAAATAACAGGACAAAACACTGATAAAGACGTGACAGAGAGTCCGTAGACGTTATAGACCGAAGTGTCGGAGCACGCCAGTTTGACGACCGAGTGGTTGTCACAGTAGACTTTGTTAATGACGTTTCCACAAAGCTGCAGAGGGACAATCAAAGATAACGTCAAAAAATTGACAAGAAATATGAGAAACCATATCAGAGCAACGAGGATGATAACTTTGTTGTTGGTCATGCGCGCGTTATACTGCAGAGGGAAACAAACAGCCAGATATCGGTCGTAAGACATGACGGCCAAGTTTAAAAGCTCGATACTTCCGTACGAGTAAATACAGAAGATCTGCAGGAAACAAGCTGCAGCAGAAACGGTGTGAAGGTCAGAGAGGATCTGAAGCAGCAGGAAGGGAAACAACCCTGAACTACCATACAGCTCATTCACACACAGGCTGACCAGGAAAAGGTACATAGGTTCATGTAAGCTTCTGTTCACGCAGATGACCACGATCACACACACGTTCGCACAAATAACGGCAATGTATAAAATCAGAACAATGATGAAAAACACGTATTTGAAAAGCTTGGCGTCAAAGTAGGCAACCAGTGCAAAATATGAAACCTGTGTGGAGTTCATCGTGACTCTATTTCACTGAGAGCAACGACTGTTACATTTATGAACATTTAATCGGTTCACAGCGTTCATCACAGCGGAAACATCGGCCGTACGGAAACAGTCACGAATAAAACGGCTGGTTACTTCATACAAAACAAGACATGGTGAAACTTTGGCTGCCGAGCTGCTGTGGTGTTACAGAGTCCCTCTCACCTGAGATCAAACTCTGCTGCTGCCTTTTGTAAACTCCTCCGAGGACGCCCCGTGACCTCTGCAGGTCCCGCTCACCCACACGGAGCGAAGGCACACCTCGCCAAACGCCGACTGCTCGGACATCAACAGAAAAAGTTCAGCAAAGTTACAGCTACCATCCATGACGCTTCACACAGGGACGATGTCTACAGGCAGCACTGTACTTAAACATCCACTTTAACTCAACCATGAAAGCCTAGACTTTGGTGGTCGAAGGTCAAGGTCAATGTGACCGTGTTTGTCTTATTCTTGCCAATACAATAGCTTAAGAACACTTTTAGGGAATTTATTCAAATTTGACACAAACATTCACTTGGACAAAAGAATGAACTGATTAAAATCTGGTGGTCAAAGGTCACGGTGACCTTTGATTCGTCTCATTCTTGTGAACATAACTCAAGAACATCTTGAGGAAGGTTTGTTAAAGTTGGCACAAACATTTGCGTGGACTCAAGGATGGACTGATTAGACTTTGGTGGTTGAGTTCAAAGGTTGAGGTCACTGTGACGGCACAGATGAGCTCACAGGGGGGCGGGTCACGGTGGGGCGGGTCACGGTGAGGTCCCCTGGTGCTGGGGTCTTGCTCTATAAACGCTTCAGCTCAGTTGGAAAGGACTCGCAGTCTGACAACGGATAAAAGCTCAGATTTAAATAACGTCTTAAACAGCAGCAGCACGTTCGGGATTATTTTACAACATCTGATCTGCTGAATGAATTTCTGTAGCAGGATGACGCCGCGCTCCGTTTCTGTCTGCGCGGTTTTTCAGCGCTCACATTAAAACCGCGGGCCGGATCGACGGCAGAGATGTGACAGGGCTGTCGTGTTGTGTGCACAGTCGAGTGTTTTCAGGAGGAATGAGGATGATGATTAACTCTTCGCAGGTGTCACATTTCACACTGGCAGCCTACTTTGACACGGGGCTCCTGAAATACTTTGTTTTCTCGGTGGTCATGTGTCT
>NW_024615789.1:0-1350 GCF_008729295.1 Plectropomus leopardus
CTTATCTGGGACAGGTGACTTTTGAAGACTGGTGTCTTAGCACAGACACAAAGGAAACGTTGAAAACATTGTAAGTGTCAGGAGGTATAGCTCAGTGGGTAAACCAGGTGGCTGGTGTGCCAGAGATTGGTGGTTCAAGGCCTGTCTGGAACAGCTAATTTTTGAATGAAAGAACTAAAGGGGATATCAAATACAAGACGTTGGGTTGAGTGACAGGAAGGACAGTCAAGAGACAGGAAGTTGGGTGAAAGACAAGAAGTAAGGTTAATAGACAGAAAAGTCAGTCAAGTTACAGGCAGTGGGGTCGTGAGACAGGAAGGACAGTCAAGAGACAGGAAGATGGGTTGAGAGACTGGGAAGTTAGTCAAGTTAAAACAAATAACGTTGAGAAACAATGAAGCTGAGTAAAGGTAGAAGACAGAGGTAGAAAATGAGAGTACAGGATAAGTGCAATGGTTAGAAAGTGTGGCCGGTAAATCAGGTGAGGTTCTCTCCTAAAACAGGTAAAACCAGTATCTGCAGATGCGTCTGTCGAAATCAGGGAGTATCAGTAAGAAATGTCAAAGTAAAGCTAGTATTTTAGAAGATGTGATGTAATAATATCAGTCGAGTTTTCGAAAGGCGTCACTGCTGATACAGAATTTTTTCTGCCAAGACCTTAGTATTGGCAGTGACGTCTGTCGAAAACTTGACTGATATATGAGTCAGGTCCATAATCAACTGAGTTTTTCCTGCCAAGAACTTTGTTGATTATCGGCCTGACTCATATATCGGTCGAGTTTAGACAGACGTCACTGCCGATACTGGTTTTACCTGTTTCGGGAGAACTTCACCTGATTTTTCATCTAAAACGATATAACCTAACTTTACATGCCGTAATTTATCCTGCAATATTACAAGCAGTGTCTAAAGAGTATGAATCTACAGCAAAATTATATTTTTTGAATTTTCCGTTTCAACACCATATGACCCTTATGTCAGCAGAGTAGACAGATATGTCAGCCAATATTTTATTTTATTTATGCAAAAAGATATAATTTTGCTGTAGATTCATACTCTTTAGACACCGATTGTGATATTGCAGGATAATTTAAGGCATATAAAGTTGAGTTATATCGTTTTAGATGAAAAATCAGGTGAAGTTCTCCCGAAACAGGTAAAACCAGTATCGGCAGTGACGTCTGTCTAAACTTGACCGATATATGAGTCACGCCGATAATCAACAAAGTTCTTGGCAGGAAAACTTTAGTATTGGCAGTGACGTCTGTCTAAAACTCAGCTGATATATGAGTCAAGCCTATAGTCAATAAAATTCTTACTTGTTTGTGATAATTGAGTTTCCAACAGATG
>NW_024615790.1:0-3568 GCF_008729295.1 Plectropomus leopardus
ATCATGTTTGGAATCGTGTTTGGAGTCATGTTTGGAGTCATGTTTGGAGTCATGTTTGGGATCGTGTGGAATCGTGTTTGGAGTCATGTTTGGAATCATGTTTGGAGTCATGTTTGGAATCATGTTTGGAGTCATGTTTGGAGTCATGTTTGGAGTCATGTTTGGAGTCATGTTTGGAATCATGTTTGGAGTCATGTTTGGAATCATGTTTGGAGTCATGTTTGGAGTCATGTTTGGAGTCATGTTTGGAGGGATGTTTGGGATCATGTTTGGAGTCATGTTTGGAGGGATGTTTGGAGTCATGTTTGGAGTCATGTTTGGAGTCATGTTTGGAGGGATGTTTGGAGTCATGTTTGGAGTCATGTTTGGAGTCATGTTTGGAGTCATGTTTGGAGTCATGTTTGGAGTCATGTTTGGAGGGATGTTTTACTGGCTGACTCAGTAATGTAACTGTAACAGGAGAAACAGAAGGATGTGTTTCTCTGTTACTACAACACTTAAAATCTTTAATCGGAGCACATCCTTAGACCTACACTCTGTGTTCCTCACTGGAGGACGGAGCTTGTCCTCCTGGAAGCTGCAGACCCAGGGTCTGACCCAGTCTGGTTTTGTGAACTCTGTGATGTCATGTGTGTCTTTACAGGAAGTGAGTATAATATCCCAGTGTGCATCTGGCTTCATGAGACCCACCCGATGTCAAGACCTCGCTGTTTCGTCTGTCCCTCTGTCTCCATGGTGATCAATCCGTCCTGTTCCTTTGTGGATGCCTCCGGCAACATCAGTCTGGACGGACTTACAAACTGGACTCAAGTAAGACCCAGTGAGCGTTCTCAGTCTGACAGAGCAGGTTAATCTGGTTACCTGTCCAGGTGTGGGGACAGCACAGGGATTCTGTGGTCTGCTGGTTACCTGTCCAGGTATGGGGACAGCACAGGGATCCCGTGGTGTCCTACAATATTAACTCTTGAGCTGAAAATCAAACAGTCGATTTCACTTCCTGTCAGGGCGTGTCCAACCTGTCTCGGCTGGTGTCAGAGATGAGACGGGCCTTCCAGAGGGACACACCCCTTTATGCCAGGTGTCCTGTCCAAGCCCCACCCCCTGCAGGTGTGCGAGTGTCAGCTGGAAGGTGAGCTGATCATGTTGATTGGTAATAATCAATAATAGCTCTCAGGGAGGTGTTATATCTCAGTTTCCTCGTCCTGCAGTGTCCATCGTCCCTCTGCCTCCTCCTCCACGTCCTCCTCTCCACAGAGAGACCTCCTCTTCCTCACTTCCTCTCACCAGTCTGGACTGAAAGGTAAACTTCCTGTGTGATGGTCTTGGCTCTGGTAACTGTGGCAGGTTTGTCTCTGAAGTGACCAGACGAAGCCCGCCCCCTTTGTTGCAGCCAACCAATTGGAGCAGAGCATCGAGGTGAGGAGGTCGTACACCGAGGAGCTGCTGGGGATCGACTTTAGCGCTCCGCTGTCCTCCAACAACCACAGCAACCCCTTCATCAGCTCCTCTTCAGGTAAGACACCTGACAGGTGAGACAGACTCTTGACAGGTGAGACAGACTCCTGACAGGTGAGACACCCGACAGTTTGACACAGACTCCTGAGAGGTGAGACACCTGACAGGTGAGACAGACTCCTGATAGATGAGACAGACTCCTGAGAGGTGAAGTCTTCAGGTTGTTTCAGATGACCCTGACTGACGCAGACCGGCACAGTCTGGACCACCATCCTGCTGTGTGCAGTGCACAATGGGTAGTGAGGTTAGTCATGAACAGAGCAGGATCAAAGTTCCACATACTGACTCCACGTGGTCCTGGTCTCCACAGGTGCCCCCCCTGCAGATCCTCTCAGCAGGATGATGGGAGCTCTAAGGCTGGACTCAGAGTCCAGCAGTGTCCATCCAGGTCAGTCACCTGTACGGACGCTCCAATCAGAGGCAGCCAGAGACGGATACACCACAGGCCCTGGACCAGCAGCTGGACTGCATCAGGAGCGCGGGACTGAGAGACGTCAGTCAGAACCAGCAGAAGGAGAGAACAACTTTAAGGTGACGAGAACATCGGGGTCAGCAGATCTCAGATGTCCTCAGCAGGTCTCAGGTGTTGAAAGTATCTCAGCAGGTCTCAGGTGTTCTTAGCAAGGTTTAGGTGGTCCGCAGTATACCCAGTGTAACCAGTGCACCCAGTGTTCCTCATGGGGACTCAGGGGGTCCTCCTCTGGTCTCAGGGGGGCATTGATCAGTGGGTCGCAGATGTTAGACGGCGTCTCATGTTAAGTGGACTGTTCTCGTGCTGTCAGGCGTCATGAATTTTGGGCTGGACCGAAACAACACGTTTCATTCACCTCTGGTTGTCAACCTGGGGCTCCCGACTCCACTGTGGGTCACCACAGCTTCCCAGGAGGTCGTGAGGCTGTGTCTGTCTGTCCTGGTGTCCATCTGTCCTGGTTTCCGTCTGTCCTGGTGTCTTTACAGACTGTGTCTGTCCTCAGATGGCGTCCTGTCTTCCTGAGGACAAGGCGTCCATCTTCCTGTCTCTGATGACGATGGAGGGACGGAGCTTCAGCGCTGGTGATGTCATGGAGGCGGTCCAACTGAACAGAGATTTCCCATCAGCCCTCAAGTTCCTGACGCACAGCTGCCCCATCTGCCAGGACCAGGTGACCTTCAGCAAGGTGAGCCGGCCAATCAGAGCCCACAGCCTCTTCTTCTGCTGTCTGTGTTGTGTAGATGGTTACCGTGACTCTGTTTCTTCTTCTGCTGTCTCTGTTTGTGTAGATGGTTACCATGACACACTGCGCCTGTTGTCTCTGTCAGTCATGCTTTAAGTCGTTTTTCTCGGTGGCCATTAAAGAGAAGAGCATCGATCAGCTGGTCTGTCCTCAGTGTGGTCGACCAGAGGTCAAAGGTCAGGGAGCAATGGAGTACTTTAACCTGCTGGACACACAGGTGAGGGGTCAAAGGTCAGCTGACTCAGGTGAGGGGTCAGAGGTCAGATATTTGTGATGAGCCTTGAGACAGATGGAGGTTTTGGAAGTCAAGTTTTCTTAAAAAATCACAAAACATTAGTTAAGAAAAGAAAAATAGATACAGTCGTTCTGTTTTTAAACTGAGAAGAAAAGATTTCTCAGAAAGTGTAAAATCAGAAGTTCAGATTTTCGGAGCTCAAACAGGTCAAGTTTTAATCCAGGTGTTTCCTGCCAAATTAAAAAGAGAAAAGTCTGATCCATTTGATTGGATTTATTCATAAACACAACAGATGTCATCTCATGCACTTTCCACTTTTCATGGAGAACACGTTCACACTGTCTTTATTTCTTTCTTTATTTATTTAATAACACACACACACACACACACACACACAGTAACACACAGTAACACACAGGGTCAGTCATTCAGAGGGCGGAGATGTTACTTGTGTTACGCTGAGAGTGACACGTTAACGATTATTGAAGTCCGGTCGACCCGACCGTCTGGATAAAGGCCAAAATATTAACATGAAACCAGCATGAGAGGCGAGGCAACTGTTTGTTTGTTTTATAATCAGCTGTTTGTTTGTTTGTTTGTTTGT
>NW_024615791.1:0-1766 GCF_008729295.1 Plectropomus leopardus
GGCTGGCTCAAACGCTCCTCTTTGATAAAGCTCATAGTAAGGGCTGGTTGACCTGGCATCATGTGCGGATGGGCGCCTGCAGCAGGGAGAGGTCGGATGCCTGTGAACTCTCCAGGCATTGGCCTTCTCATCTGGACTCCTTCCACCAAGCTGAGTCCTGAACCAGGCGCCACTCCCTGAGAAGGACGCAAGAAAGAGTCCTGGAGACCAGCTGGAGCTCCTGGAGGAACACCAAACCTAGAGGAGAGATGATATGAATACAGTGTGCACACACATTTTACCAAAACATTTCCAGGACTTTGAGGCAAAATTTCAAGGCCATACATTCTCATAAATGACTTTCAATTTTTATTTTCTTTAAAAAATTTTGGCGCCTTGTCAAGGCAGGTTTGGAAAAAATGCTTTCCTTGAAAACATCAATGTTCATAGCGTGAAACCGTTAAAAATAGAAATTATTGTTGGATTTCAAATTAAAGGGTACTTGAACACATCATGTGTTATTAAACAGGTTTGTGAAACAACAATCCAGGACATTTCCAAAACCTTGGGGTATATTTAGTTTTCCAAAACTTCTCCGGGCCTATTTGCATATTGTATAACTTTTCGATGACTGTAGAAGGCCTGTGGATTAAACAGATCTCCTCCTCTGATGAGGAGCAGGTTCTGTTGCTCCTCTCACCTCAGCGCTGCTCCTCGGACTCCCAGCTCTCTGGGGACACTCTGCCTGAGGAGAGGAGGCTCGCTGGGGGCCGAGCTCCCCTGCTGCTCCGCTGGGAAACCTCCGGGGAACGCCGTCCTACTGGGCCTCACTGTACCGGGGTAGGGGGGCGGGGGGCGTCCGAAGGGGTCCGCTGGAGGAGCGGCAGACGGGTCGACCTGGGGCCAGAGGCGAGGAGCGGCAGATGGGGGTCCGGGGGCGGCCTCCTGCAGGCCTTTCTCCTGCCGCAGAGCACTCTTCTGCTGCTGCTGCCTCAGGATGAGCTGCCGCAGACGCTGACGCTGCAGGAACATACACAACTCCATGAGCTCAGCACACACAGCACACTGACCCACCGACCCGTCAACACCCCCGCCTTACCTGCCGCAACTTCTCCTCAGAGTCCCCCAGCTGAGGCAGCATGCTCATTGGTCCGTCCAAAGAGGCCGCCGCCAGCGCTGCCAGCTCATGGGTGGTCTTGTCCGCCTGCGAGGAGCTCACTGCCATGTGACCCTGATGGAAGGTGTCCTGACCTGCAGTCTGAGCCGACAGGAAGCTCTCCTCCAACATCCCAGGATGCTTTGGGGTCTGGCTGCTTCTGGAGAACGACTCCTGCTGCTGCTGTTGCTGTTGTTGTTGTTGTTGTTGTTGCTGTTGCTGTTGTTGTTGTTGTTGTTGTTGCTGTTGCTGTTGTTGTTGTTGTTGTTGTTGTCGTCGTCCTGGAGACTGCTGCAAATGAAGACAAAAAAACAAATAAGAGAGCAAAGAAATCTGCAGTACCGATCATGGAAACTGTAGTATTAGCAGTGTGTTACCTGATGTTGGTGTGGAGGTATGTAAAGTACTGCAGTAGTAGTATAAGTACTATCAGCAGTAGTATTAGCAGTGTGTCACCTGGTGTTGTTGTGCGGGGCTGAAGGTCAGCGAGTCTCCAGACAGTCCTGGTCCTGAGGGGGACGGGGCTGAGCCGGCAGGCTGGGGGGTGAGGCTGTCTGCGGGGGCCTGGTTGAAGGGCTCTGAGGCCCTCAGGGGCCGTGGCGTCGATGGCTGACTCCCTGGAGATCGGGGA
>NW_024615792.1:0-1331 GCF_008729295.1 Plectropomus leopardus
CCATTTTCCTCTGTTTTCTCAGGTCATTATGCACTGATTTTAAAAGTTTTTGCTAATTTCCAGTCTGTATTATTTCTGCAGAGAAGCAGCAGCCAGTTGAAGGGCCACCATGCTTTGGAGAAGCTCTCAGATGAGCTGAGGGTGGTGGAGCGATCACTGCTCCTCAACTGCAAAGGGAAAGAAGGTGAGCTTGGATACTGGACCAGAGTGACTAAAACAATCAACAGAGTTTTTTTCATTTTCTATATCACAGTGGCCAGTGTGTTTTTAGTTGTTCTCTTTCCAATATGGACAGATCCAGCATACGAGTAGTGCTTAAGTTCAGAAACATGGTTCGCTCATTTTATTCACTTTAAATGGACATTAAAACATCTGTAGTTCAGTTTCACTGGTCTGGAGCAAAAAACACAATCATCCATTGTTGCTCAATATAATGTTTGGATTTGTTAGAGACTTATTATAAACCAAAATACATGGAGCCATGGGTCATTTCTTTCTAATGACTAACAGCTGCAGTTCATTGTCATCAGTGCAGATCCTCTGTGATCAAATTATTAGTATTATTATCAGTTATTAATGTCATTTAAACCTGAGCAGACACTGTGCATAGTTGTCTTATTGGAAGCGTTCATACTGAACATAAGCGGAGAGGCCCTGTTTGCTTTGTCCAGTTACAATTCCAATAAAGTTTTTACAAGCAAGTTGATCAACAATGTTAACAAAAAAAAAGAAAATATTACTTTGTGCAGTTCTGCTGAAGTTGGATCAATATGGAGAAAATCGAATATCAAGTGTTTTTGGCCAAATACCCCAGTATTGATATTGGTGTGATATTGTACAGTTGATTCTTGCTTTTTCCCCAAAATGGTTAAAGGCAAATAATACAACAACTACAATAGTAGCTACAATAGTCTGGTTTGTTCAGAAAATCACATCACTTTACTGTAATGCAGCCTTTAACACTCGGAAACGTCAACACCTACGATATTATGATATCCATAATCTAAGACGATAACACGTCTCATTATATTTCTGAATTTCCTATATATGTAGTCCTTCAGTAGTGCTGCACGTGTTACACTCTGCTACACATCTCACACATATACTCTGTGTTAGCCTGTGACACTGGTGAGGTTGTAAAGTTCAAGTAATATAAGTTTTTTATGTGTGTAGTGTCCAATTATAGTGTTCAATGAGTCTGTCAAACACATAATTAAATATGTTAAAAACTGAAGTGTTGCTCTGTCAGATTCATATCAGATTCTCCTCTGTGGAAATGCCACGAGTAAATGTCTACTGTTTATTACAATTTATTTTGTTTTCTTGTTCAT
>NW_024615793.1:0-2183 GCF_008729295.1 Plectropomus leopardus
TTAAACTCACCGACCACAGACAACACAACGGCTCTTTTAAGAGCCACATAACTTTCTGTAAGAGCTACGATCCCAAAAGTAATCTACATATAACTAATAGTATTGTAACAATATCATCATTAAAAATGTGTATCTGTGTATTTATAAACTATGAGCCTATAAACTAATTTCAGTCACTATGTGTCAAGTGAGAAGTGAGTGTTAAAACAGTAAATCATGAAACCGATCACCGATCACAAACCAAGTATGACATTAACATCAGACAACACAAGGGAGGTTTATTTCCTCTTTCCCACGATTTGCAATTATACCATAACCACAACGTAGGATGTTAGCTACTCGTATACTTCTAAAACTCTCCTCGGACTATTTTTATTGGAAAGTTTTAATTGTTAATAAACATGATCTACACAAATATCTACAGAAAAGAGACGTTCGCAGTTAATTATTAATACATTGCAGAATAGCTCTCTGGATGATGTGGGTGGCTCTAAAAAGAGCCTTTGTGTTTCAGTAAGATGAGCCACTGATTTAACCTCCGAAGCCGTACAGAGTGCGGCCCTGTCTCTTCAGAGCATAAACCACATCCATGGCGGTCACAGTTTTCCTCTTAGCGTGCTCGGTGTAGGTGACAGCATCACGGATAACGTTCTCCAGAAATACCTTCAGCACACCGCGAGTCTCCTCATAGATGAGACCAGAGATACGCTTGACTCCGCCACGACGAGCCAGGCGACGGATAGCGGGTTTGGTGATTCCCTGGATGTTATCACGGAGCACTTTACGGTGACGCTTAGCGCCTCCTTTACCAAGTCCTTTACCTCCTTTGCCGCGTCCAGACATTTCAATTTCAAAGGTTTGTTCAGAAGTAACGTGATGGCAGGCAGCGAGACCGTCGAAGTTTAAATCCTTTCTGCGGACGTAAGTGAAGAAAGACAGCTCGGCTTAGGCAGCTCGAGTTTCCTCTGCCTCTTCAAACTAAAGCTCGTAAACCGTTGTATTTCCGTTTCAGTAATAAAAGACAATCCTTAAAAAATAAAACACTGACTGGGTGTAATTCTCCATTTGTGACATGACAGATAGCATTTTATATTTTAATGAATTCAGCTCAAGTAAATGTAAATTAAAGTCACCCACAAATTTGGCTGTTTTTTTTTGTTACCCAAACAATTCTACGTTGGCAGTAGCTCTGCCCTCCTATTTCTTACATGTCAACCAAGTATGTGCCTAGATGGTGTAAAATGTGATCATTCAGTATTCAAAATTCTATATTTTAAAGAGGGATAAGAAACAATTAAGACTAGAAATGGCAATTTTGAAACTTTGAAACGTTTCAATACTTTCAAACCTTTGCTTTGAAATGTTTGAAAACCTGTTGGCTCTGCATTGGCATCGATTGGTAGAAGCTTACAATGCACTACAACTGAGGTAAGATGTTACATTTATTTTTCCAGTAAGCAACTGGGTCCTCCGCTCTGTCGAGGTAGCTGTTGCACTACAGCATTTCTTTGTTGACTGCATCATTTGGTCAAAGGACCACTAGACTGTGCTAGGCTTCATTGCAAAATACAGAAATATCCATTTGAATGACACATTTCACACAAGACTTTAAAAAAGACCACATATAGGCCATTAAAAAGAAATAATAAACCAAAAAAAAAAATTGAATGATGATTGATAATGTCTGGGATCCATGGGGTGGTATGACTGCTGCTGCTACTGCTGATCCTAAAAGCCTAACACACTGATAAATTGGGCCTCCTTAGCCTTATCCTGATTTGCAAAGATGATCATTTTAAATCTAGGGTCCAGGATCGATTCTGCCTGTAAAGAAGTTTATCTGATATAGTTCTTTTGAGATTTGAGTATAGGGTCTTCACCAACTACCAGTTGAGTTATCAGGTATTTTTAAAAATCAGCGGGGATCATTTGGAATATTTCATCTATTAGATGTATACAAACGGTGCTTATCACTGGATTACTTACATTTTGCGAAGTAATCTTTCAATATCCAGTTACACTGAAATAGGCACATGAGAACTTAGCTCCTTAAAGATGGTGTGTGGCTCTTAAAAGAGCCTTTTTGGGGGCTGCTTTACAGCATCAGCGGGTCACCACATTTACTTCTTAGCGGCCTTCTCGGTCTTCTTGGGCAGCAGGACAGCCTGGATGTTGGGCAGCAC
>NW_024615794.1:0-2325 GCF_008729295.1 Plectropomus leopardus
AATTAGTTGTGAGCATCTTTTTGCTTACCTCCTCCATTTTTGTAGCAGAGGTAAGGAAACCTCCACACGTTGCCCAGACCAACAGTATTTCCCGCCACAGCCAGGAGAAACTCCACCTTACCGGCCCAGTGTCCTCTCTCCTCCACCTCCGCTTGCTCGCCTTTTGTTGCACATTTTTTAGTCAACATTCTCAAAGCTCAGTCTGAACTCGATCATTTTCTCTACCTATATGCTTTACGTCCATGGACTTCTCTGCCCTTATATTCACCGCTAATTCTGTGTCATTTAATGAGCAACTTCCTAACAGTTAATAAGTTCTCAGTGTGAATAAATTATCCCCAGACGGAGCATGAACTGTAATCTATACACAAACAAATGTTTAGAAAACCATAACTCACACACAGCCTCACACGGCTTCTCATTATGTTCTTGATACGTCTGTGTGATGTGTCCATTCAAGATCCAATAAGTTGTGTAACATCTGCATACCATGTTCTAGATTATACATTCATTCATTCATACACATCCTATTCTACAAACAGCTGCCATTGGACATTCAAACACCTGCGTAAGACTTCTGAAAATGTCCCTTCATGGTCATTGTGAGGGCCATAATGGAAAAAACATAGGTATAACTCATAAAATCATATTATGAGACACATTTATATCTTTCACATAAGTGAACTTTTTAAATCTATGTATTTCGAGGTTGCTTTATATGTTTATAAATACAAATACAATCATTATTATTTAGACATTAGTTTATTTGTGCATTTTTTAGTGCATGTTGCATCAAAATAAAAATCTGATGGTGATTAACATACCACAAAACATTTCAATTTTTTTCTGCATTTGAAATTGTGCATTTCGTTTGTTAAAATAGTTTGTTGCTTCCCTCAGTATGGGAAATTGACAGAAGAAATATGTATTTATTAATCTCTTCACAACACTTGCTATTTTTCACACTTACAAGTATCCATGACTGGTGAGACATTGCCAAAAGAAATAAGACTAGCCTTGTTTGTCTTTGAACTTTGGATTGTACAGAGACAGAGAAAGTGATATCAGTCACCAGCCTGCTCAGTGCCAGAATTAGTTGTTGTGCTTGTTAAAGCGTTTCATTTCAGCTGGAGGTGAATGGTTACAGATCTTCCTCTCTGATGCGCTGCAACTCAGTTTCTCTCTTTTGTGTCGGTGAGCAATCAGGATCCGATTGGCACAGATGATGGAATCGCTAGAAATAGAGGGAAATATTAATTAATATTTTCCAGAAAAAGTGTAAGAACATTTTTTTTTAGCAAAAGTTTAATAAAACCTAAAACTGAATATGTGTCATAATTTTAGGTTTTTGTGTCATATTGTGGACTTTGTTTAGGGGGTTTTCTGTGTTTTCCTTGTTTCTTGATACTCTGGGTCTGTCTCCTGTTTTATTTTGTATTATTACTCCTCTTGTGTCGTGTCTGGTTTTACTTCCTGTCTTTGTGTGTTTGTCTGATTGGTTTCACCTGTCTTTTATTGGTCTCGTTTGTCCTTCCTTGGGTTCCGTGCCGCGACTGTTAGCCGATCTCTGTGTTTCTCTCCTTTTTCCAGTGTCCAGCGACTCCAGATGTGTGTGGTTGTCCTGATTAGTTCCCTGAACATATATTTATATGTGTGTGTTTGTTTGTTCCCAGTCAGTTTGTCTGTTATCCCTGCTGTGATCTTGCCCTGTTATCCTCCCTGTGTTCACCTGTGTGTTGCTGCTGCCTTCACCGGGGGGCTTTTTTGTTATCCTGGTTTGTGCCGGTTTAGTTTACTAGTGTTTCATTTGTACTTAATGTTTTTTGTCACTTGCTTGTATTTTGGACATTATTATTGGGCATTAAAGCCTGCTTTTTGTTAGTACACCTGGCTGCTGGTTTTATTCTGCGTTTGGGTCTGAATCCAACCTCAACACGAGACAATCTGTATCACACACTTGAATAGCATTTGATTTAAGGATTTTGGATTAGTGCATAATTGCTTGATGTCGAAATTACCCAATAGGACCTTTTAAGTTTTTATTATTAGAATATTAATACCATTTTATTATATTATACCATGCCATTTCATGAAGTGATAAATACAGTCATGGACACAGTTGTCTCACCTGACTGAGGTTCCCAGTCCCAGTTCCCAGTTTATACAGCGCCCATCCCGGCACAAGCAGTATGGAGGAGAGGGCCAGTACCCAGCCCAACACGTATGCCCAGGTTGGGTACATGTACCAATGATTAAAAGTCAGAGGCTCGTACTCAACTAAAGAACATATAAAAGAGCCCTGAGAAATAATATAAAATAGATATT
>NW_024615795.1:0-3292 GCF_008729295.1 Plectropomus leopardus
GCAAAGAAAAAAAATATTTTTCCAGTCTTAGAAATGTGTAACTCACTCACATCTATTGGCCCATAATGGTCTTTTGTGGTAGAGATTAAAGGTAACCGAATGTGGCCGGGTTTGACCGTGTGTGGCCGAGCGGGTAACTTCCGCCGGCGGAGCGACCGACTTCCGGATTAGCACCTCGGCTAGCTTGAATGGCGGTTTAAAAATTCTAAATTTGCGGCTCTTTTAGACTTTCCAAAGATATCGAACTGGATGGTTTACATCTAGATAGGGACAGAAGACGTTTCGGGGGGGTTTTGACGCTCTCAAAAAATTATTTACTGATTTACAGACATCTCTTTCCCGATGTTAGTCTTTCTGGGCCAGTGTCATCACGTGACGCAAACTCAAACTCAGACTCAAACGGTGTAATTCCACTTTCGGTCACGCACTTCCTGGGGATGAGATTTAGTGGCGAAAACAAAATATAATATGTTCAGCTATACATGTCTTAATTTGTTCTGCAGTATTACAATCAGTCTCTAAACTGTATGTACCTACAGCCAAATTATATTTTATGGCATAAATAAAATGAAATATTGGCTCATATGTCTGTCCACTCTGCTGCTATAAGTGTCATATGGTGTTGAAACTGAAAATTCAGTATCGGCAGTGACGTCTGTGGAAAAAGTGACTGATACATGAGTCAGGCCAGTACTCCTTGATATAGACAGACGCATCTGCCGGTACTGGTTTTACTTGTTTTGGGACCACGTAACCTGATTTTTTGTCCAAAACGATATATCACTCGACTTAACATGCTTTAATATGTTCTGCAATATCACAATCAATGTCTAAACTATAAATCTATAGCCAAATTCTATTTTATGGCATAAATAAAATAAAATACCAGCTGAGGTAAGATTTGAACCAGCAACCTCTTATGCATGAACCACCTGCCTTACCCACTGAACTAAACTTCCAGACACTTCACAAAATTTTAATGTTCCCTTTAGCTCAGTATTGGCAGTGACATCTGTTGAAAATTTGATTTATATGTAATGGACTCATAATATATGAGTCAGGCCAATAATCGACTAAGTTCTTGGCAGGGAAAATTCAGTATTCAGCATATGAAAACTCAGGAGACAAGGAGACAATTGTATGTGTTTTAACTGTTTATTTAACTGTTCATTGCACGGTATGACATCGATGACTTATATCAGCAGAGCAGACAAATATATCAACCAATTTTTTAATTTATTTATGTCATAAAAGTCAAATGTCACCTGTTCCAGGAAGGACTTGAACCAGCATCCTCTGGCATACTAACCACCTGACATATCCACAGAGCTAAACCTTCAGACACTACAAAAAAATGTCGATACGCCCTTTAGCTCAGTATCGGCAGTGACAATTGTTGAAAACTCAACTGATATATGAGTCAGGCAGATATTTCTTGATTTTGACAGACGCATCTGCTGATACTGGTTTTACCTGTTTAGGGACCACGTCACCTGATTTATCAGCCAAAATGACAAATCACTCAACTTTTCATGCCTTAATATGTTCTGCAGTATCACAATCAGTGTCTAAATAATGAATCTATAGCCAAATGATATTTTATGGCATAAATAAAATAAATTATCAGCTGGAACACAGGTAAGCCTTGAACCAGCAACCTTTGGCACACTAAACACCTGATTTACCCACTGAGCTAAACCTCCAGACACTATACAAAGTTCCAAAGTCCCCTTTAGCTCGGTTTCAGCAGTGACATCTGTTGAAAATTTGACTGATACACGAGTCAGGCTGATAATCAGCTAAGTTTTTGGCAGGGAAAATTCAGTATTCAGTATATGAAAACTGAGGAGACAATAGCATTTTTTTAACTGTTTTAAGTGTTAATTGCAAGGTATGTCATCAGTGACTTATATCAGCAGAGCAGACATATCAGCCAATGTTTTATTTTATTTAAAAGTTAAATGTCACATATTCCAGGTAAGACTTGAACCAGCAACCTCTGGCACACTAACCACCTGCCATTTATCTCAGTATCGGCAGTGAAATCTGTTGAAAATTCAACTGATATATGACTCAGGCCGATAGCTGGAGTGCACCAGAACCCCATCATACGTGGGGGTGTGAGGGCCCTTTAGTCACTGCTTGCAGCTTCAATTCTATGTCTTCTTTAGCCATTTTTTGGCATGTCATAATTTGACATTTTTTGACATACCATACTTGCTATTCTATGTTGTTTTTTTCCCTTTTTTGACATGCCATATTTTGAAATTTTTCAACAAACTCTACTAAATCATTTTCAGAGATATTTTTTGACCGTTTTTGACAGTTTATTCAACATGCTATACTATAACTTGTCTCAGCATGCTATTCCATGTTGTTTTCAGCTTTTTTTTTGACATGTCATATTTTGACATTTTTCGCCAAACTATACTATGTCATTTTCTGAGATATTTTCAACATGCTTTCAAATGATGTTTTTTCAGCATGTTATATTATGACGTGTCTCGACATGCTATTCTCTGTTGTTTAAAGCCCTTTTTTTTGACATGGTATATTTTGATATTTTTCGCCATACTAAACTATGTCGTTTTTCTGGCATTTTTTTCAACATGCTTTAAAATGACGCTTTTGGCAGTTTTTTCAACATGCTATACTATGATGTGTCTTGACATACTTTCCTATGTTGTTTTCAGCCCTTATTTTGACATGTCGTATTTTGACATGTTTTGCCATACTATACTTTGCCATTTTTGGCATTTTCAACACAATGTCGTTTTCTTCCCTTTTTTTGACATAGTAAACATGACATTTCAAACATAGTAAACATGACATCAACTCTAAAGTCGTTTACGGAGATATTTTTGACATGCTTTAAAATGAAGTTTTTGACTGTTTATTCAACATGTTAAACTATGACATATTTTTTTGGAATGCGAGATTTTAATGTTTTTTGACATATGTCATGATATAACATGTCAAAAAAATGGCTGAAAGCAACATGTAAAAACAGTTGAAAACTAGCATAGAATGTTGCAAAAACGGCCAAAATCACCATGATATAACAAGTTGAAAAAGTTACCAAGAAGGCAAGGCTATAGTATGGCAAAAATGTCAAAATATGACAAGTTGTAAAAAAAGCTGAAAATACTTAAATAGAGTGTAAAATAGAATGCCAAAACACCTCATAGCATAGAATGTTGCAAAAATGCCCCAAAACACCATAATAATGCATGTTGAAAAAAAATGACCAAGAAGGCAAGGCTATAGTATGGCAAAAATGTCAAAATATGAC
>NW_024615796.1:0-1084 GCF_008729295.1 Plectropomus leopardus
ACTCTCAGTCATCAGCACAAACAATATCTCTTCTTACAAGATCCACAGCCTGACCCACTCAGACTCCGGCCCGTACCGAGAGGAGTGTTGGACCGACGGCAGAGTCACACATGACAAGAACAGATCTGTCATCGTCTGCAGTTACGTAGATCAAGAAGAAAAATATTCAACGACACCTGGAGGAACAGGGGTTCTGTCATGTAACAGAGTGGTTGGCAATCTGAACGTCCTGTGGCTCAAACGTGACTTTGGATATGAACAGGAAATATGGAGCAGAGTCTTTGGGGACAATGAGACATCAATGATGGACGATGTTGGAGGAAGATACCAACTGAATAAAAACACATCAGCTCTTCACGTGTTTAATTTCACAACAACAGCCAAGACAGAGTTCACCTGTCTGCTGATGGAGCAGCAGCAGTGTGTCAGCAGTGACTCTGTAGAGTTAGAGGTGTTCACAGAGGCGATCTATCGCTCAGTGGGAGAGACGGCCGTGTTACCGTGCACTCTCACTGATTTCAGTGATGACCAGCCCCCACGCTGGGCTGTAAATACCATAGAACAACCAAACCAGACTGTGGACCAAAACTACTCTCTGGTGGTTTCATCACTGACGTTAAACCACTCAGGTGAGTACGTCTGTAAAACTCCTGTCAGTGAGAAAAAGTACTATCTGCTGGTGTGTCTTAACTTTGGTCCTCCTGATGTAGAGCTCTTCTCAGACGGAGAAAACGTCACTCTCAGGTGCAAAGATCGGGAAAGGGGGCGGTGGGTTGAATGGTTCATCAAGTCGAAGCGAACAGAAGGCAGAGCTGTTAATATATGGCCTTTAAGGGGGATAAGTAGAATAAGGTACGGTGAAGGTGGTTCTTTGGTTATCTCTAATGTCTCACTGAGAGAAACAGGAGAGTATTGGTGTGCAGTTGTGGATGAACATTTTCAGTGTCTGTCAGCAAGCAAAACAGTGTTACAGTACAGAGATCCGTTTGGGGTTCACTCCACCTTCTACAAAGTGAGATGGTCAGTGCTCAGCCTTCTGCTGCTGACGCTCTGTGTCATCGTGGTCGCTGTGAACCGGAGGACC
>NW_024615797.1:0-2144 GCF_008729295.1 Plectropomus leopardus
CAACATTGAAATATTTGACTTTGAAAATCATGTTTCTGAATTTATTTGATCAGCATGAAAATATGACATTTCTTTCTTTGCGATTTAGAAAACCTGAATTTCAATACATTTTACAATTTCAGATCCATAATTTCACACATCAGGATTTCCAAAAATATATACTGTATATTTCTGATATTTTGGATCTGACTTTCAGCAATCAGTTTGAGCAACCTGAAACTATTTTGTGTTTTTAATCTGAAACTTTAATTAATGGATCTGAATTTGTGAGCACTGACAGAAATATACTCAAATTCAGCTTTTGAAATTGCAAATTCAGTAATGTTATATTTCAATTTCAAAGAGGTGAATTCAGGTTAAAAATAATTAAGATACAAGATTTTCAAAGTGAAATATTTCAATGCTATGAATTGTGTGCTATGATTTCAGTGGCGTTTGAATTTCATTATTAAGTTTTCAGTGGCTGTTAAAATAGCCCACTATTTTTCTGTTTATTTGCTTTCATAAACTTCCCTCAGCCCTATTGTCACATAGCATGCATAATATAAAGTGAAAATGACCCACCACTTTATTTAACAGCAGAGAAACCGCCCAAATGCTCTTTTTCAACCATAAAATTCAATGAATTTTCTTCGAATGGGCCCAACATGAGGAAAAGTGAAACATTGCCTTTGTTATTTCCATGACAGCTGCACACCAACGGGGTCAAAATCTTGTCTTACGGTCATTTTTGGCCTGGTAGTTATGAAATCATTTTTCATACCACAAAGACAAAAAAGCAACATAAAACGCAAGTACATGCACACAAACTGTTATTGTTTCCCTATTTTAAAGAAATGCATTCAAAACTACTTTTTGCACATTTCTTCTACTTTCCTAAGCTGCAAAAATGATAGATCTTGCTTTAAAAAAATCTGTTTACACCTATGCAGGGCCTTTAGCAATAATAATAATAAGGATAATATGGGGGCCCTTCTGTGTGGAGTTTGCATGTTCTCCCGTGTCTGCGTGGGTTCTCTCCGGGGTCTCCAGCTTCCTCCTACAGTCCAAAGACATGCAGCTCAGGTTGATTGGTGACTCTAAATTGTCCTTAGGTGTGACTGTGAGCGTGAAAGGTTGTCTGTCTATATGTGTCGGCCCTGCAATAGTGTGGTGACCTGTCCAGGGTGTACCCCGCCTTCCACCCGATGGCAGCTGGGATTGGCTCCAGCCCCCCCCGTGACCCTTATGAGGACAAGCGGTTATGGAAAATGAATGAATAATAATAATTATAATAATAATAGACCTCTGCTTTAGTAAAGAAAACAGCTATGACAGGTGTGTTGTATTAAAACGGAGTGGATTCGACTGATTAAATGCAGTCTTTCTGCACTGTGAAGAGAGAAAAGGAGGTTGTTTCTTCATGCAAAATAAATTTAAGGTTTAAAGTTCAATCAAGCTGCTTTACTTTAGGGGTTTAGTGAAGGTAGGTCACTTTTGACCCATAGGACAGATGGTGTACAGGACGTTGAGACAACATAAGGGTTAATATTTAGGAATTGCAAGGAGATAAGTTTAGTTCAATAATAAAAATTAAAAAGTAAACATAAACAATCAAAATGTCTGTCTTTCAAATTCAGAAAGTTTCAAACTTACTGATACTATAATTTCATCTTCTCATGTATCTCAGTTTATCTGCACAGTGAGCACTGTGAGTTTGAGTGACGGCACAAGCACAACTTTGGAGTGAACTTAGTACCCTGCACGCTCATAAAGAGTACTGCAATTTTATAGAGGAAAGTTGAATTTTTTGCAGAAAATTGTGACTTGGGAGTTTTTATCATTTATTGCCATATGTTGCATTTACATTGTAAAATGTAATAGCTACAAAAAAACAAAAACGTGTTAAATCGTGAAATTAATCATAAGTTTTTTATATTATTGGGAAATTTAAAACATTGTAAATAAATGGTATTTATAATTGTGAAACATTTTGACTTGATAATTATGTCTCCAAACTGAGAGGTCATAGCATGGGTTTTTATAATGTACTGTGCTTATGGAGTGTCATTCTAACATGAGTGTGTGTTACAGTCGTCTGCTGTGCCGGTCTTCCTGCGAGACCACGACTACTGCAGAGTGTCTGCACGCAGGTCTGAGAGACC
>NW_024615798.1:0-2682 GCF_008729295.1 Plectropomus leopardus
CCTCCTGCTGAACAGGTAAAAATGCTGCCGCTTCCCAGACTCCACGTCAAAGCTCAGAAGTAAGCAGTCATGACACGACGTGTTGATAAAGGTCGTTATTACACTGCTGTTGTCAAAGGTGAAGCTGCTGCCCTCCAGGGAGATGTTGTAGGATACATAGTAGCACCTGTTATCGGCACGCAGGCTGCGACTCATGGAGATGTTGGTTTCACTGGTGTTGCTGGAGAAGCTGACAGTGGCACTGTCTCTTTGTCTGAATAGCTCCATGTACGGGGGATGGCTCAGGCTGCCTGCAACTAAAGCCCTTCTGCCCTCCAAGTGATGGGGATCCAGTTGGTCCAAAGGCCGGACCAGCTCTTCACATGACAGAGGAGCCGAGTGGCTCAGAGACACCGAGCAGAGGAGAGCAATGGCACACGCAGCAAACATGCCTCTGTATAATGAAATCATAACTGTCTATGATTTAAATAATTATATCAATAATTATAACAGGTCGTGGTCGATGGTTTGTTTTCTGCTTTTATATAGTTGCATCAGAAGTTTCACAATTCTGAAAATACCAGAGAGCAAAGTCCCCCTTTCACCTGTGGATTCTGTGATTGTGAAATGAATAAAAGTTTCGAGTACTGTGACTTCTGAACATTTATACTGGATGTTTACTTGATGGCTCTAATATGTGGCAACATTGTTGGTTCACTGTGTCAAATGTGCTATTGTTTTTTTACTTTTCTAGCAATAACATTCTGAAAATATTCAGTGATATTTTAAGCGATATTTTAGAAATGTCGATAAAACACAGTTTAGAGATGACTGCATTTACACTGAGTGATGTTATGGGACTTTCCTCTGGCGATAACATTCCAAGAAGCATGGTGATGGTGCTCAAAACATTACTTTATTTCTATTGTAGTTGCCACACTGGCTGTCATTATTTCCATTCAAAGGAGATGTAGGGGTGTAATGCGAGCAACAAGTGAAAGGCAAGTCCCTTATACGTGGGAGCAGCCACATATGAGGGATTTCTGGGAGCTGATAGTCCATGATTTCACAGAGGAATTGTGAATTCAAAACCTCCAAATGATCCTCTCAACTTTTGAAGAGTTATATGATGCAATAACACCTCTTGTAGCTCCTGCTGCATCATGCCTGAGGGAGCCAGTTTCTACTGACAAGCACATCGCCATAGCATCATGTGACCTATAAAAGAAAAAGGTGTTTCCATTGCAGTTTCAGCAAAATATGGCTTTTTCAAATCACCTGAAATAGCTCCTTATGCAAGCATAAAAGCTTTTTTGCGATAAATGGGAGTTTTTCGAAATCAATGTGTTTCCATTCTGCACATTTTATATATGCAGTTTCAATCTGTGCAATATGAGAGTGAAATGTAAAAAAAATAAAGAATGAAAAAAAAATAATGAAAAAATAATCATGGTAGAGAATGATGGCGCATTGCTTAATTGGTCTAACAAAAAATGTATGGTTTAATTTGACCTGACAAAGTGAAAAGATGTCATAATTCTATTCAGCTGAAGCACTGCTCAACGCTTGATGAAATGAAAGCTGGTTCCATATATAAATGATTTTAATACGTTTTTTGTCGTTTTAATTCTCCAGTAACTCAGAATTGTGCTGATCACAATAAGATAAACACCATAAAAATGATCGTGTGCAGCTTGCATTCACAAATCTCCTATTGTTACCATTCCTTCTACTGGTTTTCTATGACAAGCATTACTTTTACAAAACAGTCCAAGTAAAAAGGACAAAGAAATGGATTTCATAATGTTCTCACAGTGTACCCATAACGTTACATAAGAGAGAGAGACGACTAATAAAATACCACTGTGAACACAAAATAGACACAGCCAGTACTCCAAACTTTATTTCACAATCACAGAATCCACAGGTGAAAGAGGGACTCCGCATTCTGCATTGTGAAACTGGAGGTTTCTCGAAACAGCTATAAATACAGCCAGAGCTCTTTAGCCACCACATTCTCCAGTAAACACAACAGTGAGACTGACAGCGGCTGTTCTCAATCAATATGTTTGCTGCTGCGTGTGCCCTCGCTCTCCTCTGCTTGGTGTCTCTGAGCCACTCGGCTCCTCTCTCGTGTGAGGAGCTGGTCCGGCCTTTGGATCAACTGGATCCTCACTACTTGGAAGAAAGATGGGTTTTCACTGCAGGCAGTATAAATGACAGCAGTAGGGCTGATGTAGTCTTAAAAGGAAGAGACAGTGTGGCTATTGATATCAGCAGTTCCTTATGGACCCAGAACTACCGCGTTGGCGACCTGTGCCATTCTTTTTCCCACAACACCTCAATGGAAGGCCACATCCTAAAGGTCAAGGTGAAGGACTATAACTTTACTGGGACCTTCCTCCGTACGTCCTGTCAAGACTGTATGGTGATGAACTTGGCTGTGGTGTCACCAGATTACAAGGCAGTGGACATCTACCTGTTCAGCAGGAGAAGGGAGGTGGAGCCGGAGGTGATAGAGGAGTTCAGAGCTCAGGTGCAGTGTCTGAACATGCCTTCACCTGTCATAATGGATCCAAACAAGGAGCTTTGTCCAGAGCAGACTGCCAGCAAACCAACAGCTCCAACTGAAGAGAAAACAGAGTGACAAAAGCCCCAAGAGACTTTGATTCATGATGTCTGTTCACACTGTCTGAATACATG
>NW_024615799.1:0-2124 GCF_008729295.1 Plectropomus leopardus
TTATTAATCTCTTGCAGTGGCACACATAAACACGTCAACAAAATGTCACATCCGTGTGGCCCATGGACATGTCTTTCCAGCTTTTTCTTTCAACCCTTTATGGCCCTGTTACTACATCTGGCTCCGGCTTAGAGGCGAGGCCATTCTGTCCCACCTTTCTGTGATCGCAAGTTACAAAACAGGTCCATAAACTTAAACTCAGAGAACAGCATGGAGGCCAGTGGAAATGTTACTGTGGTGACTTCTTTTTATATTTATTTTACTTATTCAGTCTCTCTTTTAAACTCTGTGCAGACTACTTTGGATCAATGTTTAAGTGCTGCTTGGACAGAGATGGATGGTATTTTGTGGTGGTGGATCACCACATCTCACTGGTTAAGGGACAAAACTCTATATTATTAATATATTATTATGGCCTCTTAGTTAAAGCTTTATTCTTTTAATATTATGTCTTTCTCTAAAATCTTTAATTTCATTCTAGCATAAGTTAGCGTCCAAAAACTATGCCCTGTCAATGACTTTTTCTTCTGCAAACATTAAACTTAATTCTCCAAATATTTAGATTTAAAAAATGTGTATTTAGAACTTCAGTTTTATTGGATAAAATCATACTTTTAAAATAAGACTTTTTTGTAAAATGTTCCTCATGAAAGTACCACTTCATGTTCATAACAATACGACCTCTGTAAAATTACAACTTCATATCATGCCCTTTTCATATCGCTACAACTCGATGATTATGATTCAACTCAACTATGATTAACTGTAACTGTAATTTTTGTAAGTTATAACTCTTTTCCTCTAATAATAAGTCAGTTTCTTGTCAATTTTGACGTCATGCCATGTCATTACTTTCTAAATGAATTAGAAATTTTTCCTCATAATGATTTTTGTTTGTTGAAATGGAGATCATTTTTAATATATCAAGATTTACAGCTTGATGTTATAATGTTCTGACTTGTTTACGGTTAAATATATATTTGTCTTATAATTTTGACCTTTCTGGCTTTTTCAAATTTAAAACCAAATTAATTTAATGTAATATCTACCACCATTGTGACTTTCTTCTCAAAATGTCAAATTGTTCCCTCTGTAGTGTCTCTTCTGTAAGCTGAAGGTCGGAGCTGCAGCCTGAGCTCCTGTGGTGAGCCTCTCTGCTCCTAGGCATAAACTTTATCTGATCCCCTCAACACAAAGCCAGCAGCAGCTGCACCCACCATTCCTCTCTTTAACCCTGAAAACAAGCCAAGTAGCGGCATGTTGACCCATGTCACATCTGTTATGTACATAGGTCAACATAGGTTAACCTATTCCTTCTTAAAACACATAGAACTACTGCAATGAGCCGCACTTTTTGCCAAACCTCCCTGCATCTCTCTAAGTGAGGAAGCTGGAGAGCACGAGCAGATGGCAGAGGAAGCACAGCCACAGCCAACGCAGCAGAAAAGTCCACCTTTCTCTCCAGCCAGCAGCCATTAATCACACTTTGCGTCACACCAACTTGTACTGCTAACAATCAGCCTCTGTGTGAGAGCATCACCGCACAATATAACACACTCTAACACACTCTAACACAATGTAAGACTGTAACACACTGCAACACAATGTAATACCGTGCAACATACTAACACACTGTAATGCACTGTAACATACTGGAAGACCCTGTAACACACTGCAACACCCTGTAACACCACACTGTAATACTATGTAACTCACTAACACACTGTAACGCTCTGTAACACACTGCAACACAATGTAACACTAACACACTGCAACATCCTGTGACACACTGTAAAATACTGCAACACACTGTAGCACAATGTGATACTGTAACACACTGTAATACCATGCAATGCACTGCAACACTCTAACACACTCTAACACGCTCAAACACACTGCAACACCCTGTAACACACCGCAACACTGCAGCACAATGTAACACACTGTAACACTACAACTCACTGTAATACCATGCAACACACTAACACACGTAACGCACTGTAACACACTGCAACACCCTGTAACACACTACAACACACTGTAATACTATACAATACACTAACACACTGTAACACACTGTAACACACTGCAACACCCTGTAACACACTACAACACACTGTAATA
>NW_024615800.1:0-2273 GCF_008729295.1 Plectropomus leopardus
TATAATAAATACATACAACACTGAAAACACATGCGCATCAGATCATAGAAGGACAGTGATGCAACTGCCAGCAATTAAGTAAACCGAAACAGCAACACTGTCATCCTTTCTGCTGCTGCTGTGCGTGTATGTGTGCATGTGTGCAGGAACAGCGTGTCAGTCAGAATATTGAGTCTGTATGCAAACCTCAGCGCTTCCTTGATCCCACACACTGTTAGCAGGAGAGGAGACCTGAGAGGAAGAAAGAGCAGTAGAGACAGGATGGGGAGGAGGGAAGAGATAATGTGGTGGGGAGATTAAAGGGGGAAAATCAGGAGGAGGATAAGAGGAGAGGAGGAAGAGTTGGGGGATGGGAAGCTCCCCTTTCACAAGAAAATAGCAGCCAGTGTTGGGCTCAGCAGGAAATGAATATTAATAGTGCTGCATGACTTACAGTGGAAACAACCTAGATTTCCATGAGACACACTGTACTGTCCCTGACATTCAGATTCACTCTGCTGAAGCTTTTTTCACAAAATAAAACTGTTTTTTTTTTTTTCATTTAGATGGTGCTTTTGATGATTTGTAGGTTGGTTTAGGTAAGAGGGATTTGTTTTTGTGAAAACCAGTCCATTCTCATTCCAAACTCGTAAAATAGGGCCATGTTGTAAGTGAAAGCAACCCTTTTTGTGCACATAAAACACTGCTGGACGATGTCACGTGAGAATGTGGCCAGACACAACGCACGTTGCAGTGTCATTATACGCCGGCAGAAGGCCGGTCGGCACGACAACATATGTAGTTGGATGGAACCTGTCGCATGCATATGAAACATGGCAGGTTGGCGTTAGGTTGAAACGCGACCATTAACAACGTAATACAAGGAGTGCAAGGATGCCTATAGGTTGGGCAGGCAGTAGTCCGTGTTGACATCCCAACATTGGTTGCTATGATCTGGTTTTGTCTAAACATCAGTGAAATTCAACCATGTGCTTTTGTTATCATCAGAGTTTTGTTAACATCAACAGCAGACACAGAAGGATGCTAAAATTGGAATATGTAGACGCAGAAGTCCACTGCAAAGTGCAACATGTGTCGAGTCGGGATGAGAACGTGTTGAATACAGCATAGCCCAGTACAACCCCTCTAACTACAGCCTCAATAACGAACACATTTATGATAATGTCAGAAGGTATATTCCCCGGCTCCTCCAGTGAACCCAAATTGCTCCTGATGGCTGTTCCATCAATGTGAGTGTGTGTGAATGTATAAAAAGTGAGTAGCAGGTGGCACCCTGTACAGAGACAGCTTGGGAGAGTGTGTCTAATCGTTGACTGCACACAGCTTATCTAGCAGTTATGAATGGTGTAATTAGGGCTACGGTAAAAACAATATTGTTTTAAATTGTTTTAATAATAAACTTTATTACAGACTCAATGGTCCAGATAAGAGCAAGACAATACATACAAAAGATATAAAAGACACATAGAAGTACCATACACAACATATTCACAATGCAATAAGATCACTTAAAAAAAAATAAAAAAAAAACAAGTAAAAAGTCAATGACCTCAGAAGAGACTATTATACCAAAACAACATATCCCCAATACAATATGTACAGATCACTTAAAAAAACAATTAAAAAAGTCAGTGACCACAGAGGAGACTGCTATACCAATGCTTCCATATCCTGGACATATAGCGTGTAGTGCTCAGTTTGATGCTTGTCAAAGCCATGATTATACAATTCTCTGAGTTGTTCAGCCGACCTATAAATTTATACATCAAATTTCTCAACGAGGCTTGCAGTGTATTAAGACCTGCAGACACGAACATCTTGCTGACGCTACACCAACGTGGTCTCCTCAACAGAATTCTCAAAGCATCATTGTAAGCTACCTGAATTTTACGCAGGCTTGCTTTGCTGTAATTAGACCACAGGTGGGCAGTATAGAGAGGAGTGCAGTGTGCTCTGAACAAAGCCACCTTCACTCTATCTGTACATGCACCAAACTTGCGAAGCAAACTGTTTGCTTGAGCATATAGAGGACGGCATTGCCTGTAAATGTCTTGGTCATCCTTCAACTGATCTGTAATGAGATACCCAAGATACTTAACTTGGCTCATACTTCTCAAGTTACTACCTGCCAATTTGAAAGTAGGAAACATTAGACATTTGTCCTCCTTTGTTCTGCAGATCATGACCACACTCTTATCTGTATTGAATTTCATGTCATGGACAATACCATAATCAGAGCAGACATTAAGAAGCTGCTGGAGACCAGCACTGCA
>NW_024615801.1:0-2213 GCF_008729295.1 Plectropomus leopardus
CTCACACCGTTCACACCGCTCCCTCTGCCCTCTCCATCCTCTTTCATCCACAATTGAAGAAAAACTATTCAGCAGGAGAACAGAAAGTATTCAGACACTTTTCTGAAGTTTAAGTATTAATACTACACTTATAAAGTACTTTTTAAAGTAAAAGTCCTGCCGCAAAAAGTGGCAAAAAGAGCTGTTTTTACCAGGACATTGTTGCATTTTTACTGGGATAGAGCAACATCCTGCAGGGCTACAAAAAGCAGCTGTTCTTTCCAAGATCATTGCTGAATTTTTTCCCATTTCTTAGCATGTAGTTTATTGAAAATATTCAATTTTTGTACTTTTCTCTTCATCTAAAAACTTGTGGCGTCATGACAAAGCCTGACATTTAAAAGGATAAAATTCTGAAAATTAATAAATATTTGATATTTATGATTAAGACTGATGTTGGTTAAAAAAATAAACTCAATAAAAGTAGAAAATCATATTAATGCATTTTGAGCGTGGAGCGATACGAGTGTGTGTGATATCAATGTTTGGACACATCCAGGCTAACAGTTCCCCTCTGCTCCCAGTCTTTATGCTAAGCTAAGCTAACCCGTCCATTCATCCTCTCTGCAGACACAAAGCGTCCCGTCCTTTAAAAGACGAGCGGCGGCCTGCGGAGCTCGCTCTGGCACAGCGAGCGTGACCTTGGCGCCGCGTCGTGCCATGTGTTGTTGCATTACCCCGAGAGGTCACACATGCCTCTCAAAGATCCCCCTCATCATCCAATCAGGGAGCAGCCAGATTAGGCGTGGCGTGTTGGCCCACAATCAAACGTTTTCAGCGAACACAGGAAACACACTGCGATGGTGTGTGTGTGTGTGTGTGTGTGTGTGTGTGTGTGTGTGTGTGTGTGTGTGTGTGTGTGTGTGTGTGTGTGTGTGTGTGTGAACTATCACACACTCGGCGAGGTGCAGAGCAGCACAACACCTCTGACTTCAGCTTCTGTGTGTCTGCAGATATTTCTGGAGCTAAATCAATTCTGTTCACGCCGTCGTTTTATAAAATAATCCACAAAAACCCTCGAAACACTCGACAGGAAAGCAGGAAGCAACGAAGGCAACCTGGAGAATCAGAATCATTAAAGGAAGCAGTTTCACGTCCAAAAACACAAAAACAAAAATCAATGTTTGCTTTGTGCGTTCGGTATAAATCAGCCTGCTTTTATTCTGAAATCCTCAAATAGAGGAAGGAATGACGTATTTTTGTAGGCCAACAGGAAGTGAGCGTCGCTCTGGTTCCCTCCTCAAACACCTGGTGGGATTTTTGATTATCTGCAAAAGTAAGTTTATGATACACGTTTTGTTCTGCGTGGTAATCTTCACAGATGAGCGACACTTT
This sequence comes from Plectropomus leopardus, assembly GCF_008729295.1. Taxonomy (NCBI): domain Eukaryota; kingdom Metazoa; phylum Chordata; class Actinopteri; order Perciformes; family Serranidae; genus Plectropomus; species Plectropomus leopardus. The sequence continues at coordinate 1,375 of NW_024615801.1, forward strand.
TGTTTCGAAGCGTAAATGAAATCTCCAGAAGCAAAAAGCTGTTACAAACCAGCTGCATCGAGGTCGCACGAGCAACCGCCTTTTTCAAAAGTTCAAAAATCAGGTTTCTACAGACATATTTTACGTTTTTACGTTAAACACAGACCTTATTTAAGGCATTTTACTGAAAACCCAAAAAACCTGGAGACTTTGAGACGAGGGAACCGGAAAAGCAAAAATACTAACAGACCTCTGAGTTTTAGGATTCTTTACTTCACCGCTCTGTAACAACACTTCTGCAGGAATCATGATGTTAAAATCCACATATTAGTGGCTGAATTTTAATTGCACAAACTAAAATGAAAAATATCGCTGAAGTTTTGCACAAATCAGTGATGGAAAGATGGCGTCTGTCAGCAGCAGCAGCGTGCTGATAAGAATCTGTCATTAACATACCGATCATGAATCCATCAGACAGCAGAACGGCAGCAGCGACATAAAAGCTTCAGCTTTAATCCATTTAATTCATTTCTCAGGCAAACATGTGAGCTCTGTGTCTCACAGGACAGTAACTTCATATATTTGGGTTTTGGAGCGTTGGTGGGACAGAATAATTTAAAGTTATCACTTCGGGCTCCGGTGAGATCTAACAGAGATTTTTCAGTATTTTTTTAAATTGATTGATTGTTGTATTGAGAAAATAATCAGCACAAACAACAGCGGCGTGTAGTGACGCCGCTGTTTAAGAAGAAATGCTCCACATATTTCAAGAATTAAATAGATTTAGGAAATTATTATTAAAAAAGTTAAGAAAAAAAATGTGAAAAAGTCAAATATATTTAAAATTATGTTATTCTTAT
>NW_024615802.1:0-1786 GCF_008729295.1 Plectropomus leopardus
TAAGACCAATATCATTATTGGAAAAATAAGGAAGCGACAAAGTAAACGTCTCCTAATCCTAAATTTCACATGTAAACTGCTCAAATCAACTGTATTTTACACCACTGTGGCCTTGAATTGAGATAGCATAGACCACTTTTTCATAATTACTGTTAATGTGACAACATGTAACACTGATATGTTGCCTTGTGTGTGCAAATCAGGTGTGTTACAACACTCACATTATTCATTTATCAGATCCACGGCAAAATGATCCACTCCAGATCAAACACACAGTGAGCTGGTCACACGCTGCTGGTGTGTAATAACGGACGGTATTGTGATCTGTTTACCCTTTGCTCGTGCTTTCTTCATCTCTGTGTGTCAAGCGTTGGTGGTTGGTACACGGGAACCCCCGGGTCGACGAGAGGAGGGCGACCTCTGATGATGTCAGCAGCTTTCTCTGCTATCATGATGGTGGGAGCATTCAGGTTGCCACTAACGATGCTGGGCATGATGGAGGCATCGACCACACGCAGCCTTTCCATCCCCAAAACACGTGTGTTCGAGTCAACGACTGCCATCGGATCGGTTGACGAGCCCATCTTGCAGGTGCAGGACGGGTGGTAGGCGCTGTCAGCTTTTCGCCGAACAAAAGCGTCAATGTCAGCGTCGGATTGGACCTGAGGACCGGGCTGGACTTCAGGACCGCGGAACGGGTTGAAAGCTTTTTGGGCGAAAATCTCTCTGGAGAGTTTGACACACTCCCTGAACTCCGACACGTCAACATCTAAGAGGAGAGACAAGCAAAAACTGGTGTTAATATGATTATATGATTAGCTTACCATTCAACTCAACTCCAGGCGTACAGTCAAATCATCTTCCACATTGCTGCTCTGCACTTGGCACTAAGCCTGAGCACGTGCACAATATCAATACTCCTCAGCCTCCAGATGAAGCGTCAAAGTCATTATCAAGCAAAGCACATCCAGAACCAACAGGCCTCATAGAAAGCGTGCTCTGTGGGAAAACAGAAGTTCTTCAGACTTTTGTTGACTTCTGTACTTGACAGTGCAGTGACTGACTCTTACCGGTGGAGAGATAGTTTGGCTGGAGAATTGGGTGATCCAAAGGGTTGGCGCTCTTCAGCTTCATCCAGCCGATACTTGTGCTTCTCATTGGTCCGACGTGAACCTGCAACACCAGCAGAAACACTCATCTCTGTGGTATGTTTTATATTCACACCTCCATGGCACATGTGCTGTACTCTTAGACTTTCTTTTCTCTGTACTCACTGTGAGCTGATCAAACTCCTAACGCAAGACAGAGAAACTTCACCCCAAAATCAAAATACATGGTGCTCAGAGCACCAAAAAATCAATAAATAAAAAAAAACTCAACAGCAATGTCTCTTTCCAGAAATCAGTTTCATGCAGGAACTATTTTCTTTCTCCCAAACTATTCCTGTCAACCGAATCACAACAATACCTTCATCCAGTACACACTTTTAAAACAACTGCTTTGTTGTCCTCGAGCACTACAGGTGCTACCCATTATGCTATTCCCAGTGTTTTTGCATTTTTGGTTCCTACGCACCTCAGTTTCTGAAACAAACATGCCCATTGTTTAACCCTTTCATACCTGGGCAAACTGGCTTGATTTCTTTCAAAAACAGGAGAAAGGCAATGAGCAACAAAAAAAGGCTGGCAGAATCAGTGACTTGTTTTAAGTCACTTCTTAAAAAGATTCAACCTGCAATCAATAGACTTTATGTGATGTCGACTTTTAATTCATCTTTTAATTTTAT
>NW_024615803.1:0-2761 GCF_008729295.1 Plectropomus leopardus
ATTTTATTGTCAAATTGCTGCCTTTATGGCTTTAATATTTATTAATAACCTCTGCAGTGGGAGGAATTATTTCTCACATGGCCCCTGTACTTGTGGTGCGCACAAGTGTGTGAGTGCGCTATGAGTGTGAAATTAAAAATATATGGTGACCCTCTTATCAAACATTGCTTTACAGCCCCACTCATGGTCACAAACTCAACGGGGCACCTTATAACTTTGTTGTGCCGATTTTTCCTGCTCTTTTCCTTCCAATTGGCTCTGGCCAAAGGATGCATACTGTTGTCCGTCAGTCGCTGGTAACTCTACACATGGACTGACACAATGTCAATGGCTGAATGCTCCTTCAGATAATTCATTCTGTCACCAGATTTGACAACAGCTTCAATTATATGGCAAATCCAGGCTCATGCCAAGTTGTCAATAATTAACCAAGTAACCTCAGTCTTCGTAGTAAAAGTCAGGCCGTAGTCTGCATGCAGTCGTTTATTTTTAAAATGTATTTGTGAATATTTGATGTCAGCTTTATGTAGCTCTTATTTGGGTGGTTAATGAGAGTGACGATGCTTCGTGACTGGTCGTAAGCCCACTCAGGTATTGTCTTAAATGACTTGGTCCACACTCCACATTACTCCTTCTCTGCATGTGTGGTGCATGCATCTTTATCTGTACCCTCTTTCAGTCTCGCTATTGGTTTATCTACACAGTCCCCACTCCCTCCCCGCTCATTTTCAGAGCTCTGATTGTTCAGAAATGAAATGTACACTCCACACTTGGCAGCCCTACTCTAGCGTTTGGCAAGGAGCTAATATTGACATTGCTGTCATCTGCTCAGTCATTGTTATGATTTTTCCTCGGCCTATAAATTGTGTGTGCGCGTGTGAGTTCATAGTGTCACTAGCTCCTCATACGTGCCACCAGTGTGGTTTCACAGGAAATCAGTAGGAAGCCATTCGTTTTATTGTCTGCGTTTAGTGCCAAGATACGGGAGGAGTACGTAACCACAACCTTACACAGATGCTTCTGAGAAAAAACTAAGAGATAGTGAATGAATGTGTCAAGATTTATCCAAAAATAGATTATGTACACGCTTTAACCACAGGAAAGATTAACAGCTGATGTAGAAGCATGACTGTCGACATATGCAGAAAGATGCCTCTGTGTGTGTGTGTGTCTGTGTGTCTGTGTGTCTGTGTGTGAGTTGTAAGCTTAGCCGGTCTCCTGTGATTATCATGTCACCAACAGCTCTAAAGATGCAAACCACTAGACCCAGTCTTAGTGTGTGGCTTCCTCTAATGTGTTTCAATCGTAGGTTGTAAGTCTCTTTCTGGGCATTTGTGTTGGTTAGAGCTTGCTGTCACCTTTTCAATCTCCATGCTCCTTGTGAATTGTATATGCATGAACACTCCCCGTGCTTTCTCCGGCTTATTGGATGGCTGGTTGCCCTGTCAGTCACACTGGGAAAGATGGGAATTGTAAACCACTTAATCAGTTAGAATGACAGGGGGCGAGTGCAATGAGGAGGAAGGAGGGAGGGCAGCTCAGCTGAATAGTCTGGCCTTGCAGCAGAGCATTGAGATGATAGTTGGCAACTTTCCTGCCTGCCGATGTGTGGAGTGTGTCAGAGAGTGGGGGACTGAATGGGAAGAGCAAAGCAGAGGGGGCGTGCGTTTGTGTGTGTGCAACTGTGTGTGTCCGCCTGCTCAGCTGTGTTGAAAGGTTGCCAGTGTCTGGTCGACTCAGCTGGGTCTTTTTTATCTGGTCTGTTGGAGCGGTGTCAACAGCCTGAGGGGATACAGCCTGGCCTGGCATGGCGGAATCTGGTCTGGTCTCCCAGCAGCTCTGTGGATGAGAGAGCGGCACCAAGTTGATCAGTGTGTAAAGCATGGTGCTGACAAGGATTTTATTCCCCCTGATGCCTCACATCTTAATGTATGCTGTCATGGATCCTTTTTAGGGTGGGCAATGTGAGTAAACTCTCATAAGTTGATATATACAGTATATTGTGATGGGGAATTTTCCGAAAATTCAACTGGGAAATCATACAGTACGTTTACAGTGTACAAGCACTGGGGGAAAATTGATTTATTGACTGAAGTGTATCAGACCCAGCCAGAGCAGGTGGAGATATGTCCTCTTTCAGCCTGTTGCAATAAACCTGGATTATTTATATAGTCTATATGATGTAGATCACATCACAATCACAACTGTTTATGTACTAGAACTTCGGGGTAGGAAATGGCCGGTCACGTTACATATGGCGCTGAGCAAACTCTGCCTTATTAGCCATCTAAAAAAAAAAAACAATATCAGTTTAAGTGTACACTATATTTAGAATATTTACACCTCTTTACCTTGCTTTAAGACAGAACTTAGCAGCAGGGATTTTAAGCCGTTATATCTGAAACACCAGACTCACTAGCTGGTGAGTCTAGTCAAAAAAAAACAAAATAATCATTTTCATTTTCATTTTACTCCATTAAATGACAGTGTTGCTACTGCTGCCTCCATCAAATATTGTCAAAGATGAAGAGGATAAAATATTCAAATATAGTGTACACTTAAACTGATAATGATTTTTTCAGTTGACTAAAATATGTTTTGCTGCAGAACCACAACAGTACATTGCTTAGCTTCTGTGCTGGTGTTACGGGACTGTATTTTTTTAAGAGGGCTGGTTGGGATCTGACTTTTTTTTGTTTAAAATACTACCTTTTCAAGTTGTATGTCCCCCACCTAAGCCAAAATGAAAAACCCAGGTCCC
>NW_024615804.1:0-1100 GCF_008729295.1 Plectropomus leopardus
AGTAGATAGGAAATAAAAATACAACCCAAGAAATTCTTTGAACTTATTTTGCACTCACTAAAACACAGACAAACCCAAACACAGAAAGCTCTTTCTCTCCTGCTGTCCTCAGCTCCACTCATCACTTGTGGAAAAATCCATGAACCCAATGTTGAGACAGCAGCTGAGGAACCTAAACCAATTTAACTTGATTTCAGGTCTATTTACAGTATCTCCCTTCCCCACATGCACAAACATGTACATGCACGCACACACACAACCATGCACTTGAACACTGTGCACGTACGTCTTCAACTGCAGTCTCATTTCACAGTCTGCTCTTTACCTACCCAGAACCCCCCTGGAGGGATTTAGTAAATAGAAAGCTAGTTTGTACTTTCCATTAGAGCCTAATTCTATTACGCAGCCGGCTCTTATCGATCCAAACGTTCAGAGAGACATGCAAGAAAAGTAGCAAGTGGAGCACAGTGGAGGCCACTGTGGTTTGAGGATGGAGGCGGGAAAAGGTGGGAGAGCGAGGGGGTGCGTTTGGTAGAGGGATGAAAAAATGAAATCGAGAGATGAAGACAGGGGGAGATAGAAATAAGAAAGGCAGGAGAGAGCTTTATCTCCTCCCACCTGTAAGACATGAAGCAGTGTCACTCAGACTGATAACCGCAGCATCTTACAAACATACACAGTACTATTTTATCCTGTCTGTTCCCAAGCGTATGTGTGTGTGTTCTGATGCCCCAAAATCATACATACACACTCATTGTGTGGGTGTGTAGAGCGCTACGGCACACTGATTCAAATTGACAGCATGCATATCATTTGAACAAAGCAGAAACCGGCCTCACACACATGCACAAGCACACACACGTGTATGCACAACACTGATGGAAAGGTGACCACAGCACAGAGATATCTGAATAAGAAATCCAGGGAATGTGTGCTATACGGTGTAGAGATTGGATTTGTTTGTGTGTGTGTGTGTGTGTGTGTGTGTGTGAGATGTTTAACCCAGGCAGTTCTTGACCAGAGATGTGGTCACACCTGACTCACCCTGCCTGAGGGGACGAATGTGAGTAAACCTGAAGAAAAAAGAGCGAGATTATAAG
>NW_024615805.1:0-1132 GCF_008729295.1 Plectropomus leopardus
CCGAGAGACAGTTTGTGGTGGAGGTCGACGCCTCGGATGTGGGGGTAGGGGCCGTCCTCTCTCAACGCTCGGCGGAGGACGAAAAGCTGCACCCCTGCGCCTTTTTCTCCCGGCGCCTCTCCCCTGCAGAGAGGAACTATGACATTGGCAACCGCGAGTTATTAGCGGTCAAACTGGCATTGGAAGAGTGGCGCCATTGGCTGGAGGGCACCACGGTTCCCTTCTTGGTATGGACGGATCACAAAAACCTGGAGTACATTAGATCTGCCAAAAGACTGAATTCTCGCCAGGCTCGTTGGGCCCTGTTCTTCACTCGTTTCTCGTTTACCCTCTCCTATCGCCCCGGCTCCCGTAACATCAAGCCCGACGCACTGTCCCGACAGTTCCTGGAGGAGGAGGGGGACTCATCTCATCCTGACAACATTCTTCCCTCCTCTCATCTCCTGGCAGCTCTCACCTGGGAGATAGAGGAGCGGATAAAGTCTGCGTTGGAGGACCAGTCGGGCCCCAGTTCATGCCCTCAGGGTCGTCTGTTCGTTCCCCAAGACTTCAGGTCCGAGGTCCTGCAGTGGGCCCATGCTTCCCGCCTGACCTGTCATCCAGGAGTTTCCCGCACCAAGGAGGTCCTGCAAAGGCCGTTTTGGTGGGCCACCCTAGACGAAGACACGAGGAACTTTGTCAGCGCCTGCCCAGTTTGTAATCAGAGCAAGACCTCCCGCCAAGCCCCTGCCGCCCTCCTGCACCCACTCCCTGTCCCTCATCGCCCCTGGTCTCACATATCTCTGGACTTTGTTACCGGTCTGCCACTGCCAGAAGGAAACACTGCCATCCTGACAGTGGTAGACCGGTTCAGCAAGATGGCGCACTTTGTGCCGTTACCCAAGCTACCCTCTGCCAAGGAAACCGCTGAACTAATGCTCCTGCATGTCTTCCGACTACATGGCTTCCCGACGGATGTGGTTTCCGATCGGGGTCCTCAGTTCACCTCGGCATTCTGGAAAGAATTCTGTCGGCTCCTGGGGGCATCCACCAGTCTATCTTCAGGGTACCATCCACAGTCTAACGGTCAGTCGGAGCGGCTGAATCAAGAGATGGAGACAGCGCTGCGGTGTATGGCCTCCAACCAGCCCGC
>NW_024615806.1:0-1807 GCF_008729295.1 Plectropomus leopardus
AAGATGTCTTTTTCTCCTCATCCATGATGTCTGATTCTTAATTACAACACAAACAGTGTGGATTATATAACATTTTTGGGCTTCTTGTATTTGATACTATACCCTCAGCTCATTGTCTTAATATGGAGCGCCCAACAGTCTAATATTACCACAATATGTTGCAGTGGTCGTATTGTACTCAGTTAGGATGAACTCTCTGAGGCTCAGACAACAGAATTCATTAATCTTTTGCCTTCTTTCAGAAATCTAAAACAAAGATAAAACATTAAAATCACTTCTTACATACATTGCCAACGCTGAGCGAGGAAAAGGAAAGATTTGCCGCACATTTAAATTTCATTTGAACGCGAGTGAATATCATATTATTGTTGTTGTGAGGCTTTGTTGAGGATATTTTATTGCAGATTAATGCGATGATTAAAAGTGACTCATGGTGTCGCTGTTGGCTGACGGATAAATCCCCTCACCACTCCACCGCCTACTAGTGATTGCAGCCGCAAATTTTCCAGAGAAACGGTTACATGTCTGAGCACATTGTTCTGCGAAAAATACTGTGAGTGCTGGATTACTTGGCGTTTTTGAACAGGTCTTATGATCTCTCATTGGAAATCATAAGTAGTACAAGCTGAGGACGCCGTTTTGTCACGATGGGAGACAAAGGATTTTCAGCGCTTCGCCCGATCGTCTGCTTTTCTCTCTTCTTTGTAACACTGCGCCTCGTTCATGGAGACCTGAGTTATTCTGTCCCAGAGGAGATGAAACGCAATTCTGTCATTGGAAATATCGCCAAAGATCTCGGTCTTGGTCTAGGAACATTGTCTTCCCGAAAGGCCCGCGTTGATTTTGAGGGGACTCGTAAGCGGTACTGTGATATTAATCTGAATACTGGAGATTTGATCACATCGGAGAGAATGGACAGAGAAAGCCTTTGTGGCAAGAAACCCTCGTGCGTTGTGAAAGTAGATCTGGTGTTAGAAAACCCTCTGGAGCTTCATCGTGTAACTCTTCATGTTCAAGATGTAAACGATAACTCTCCCCAATTCAATGAAAATTTGATTGAAATGGAAATACGCGAGTCAGCCGACAAGGGTAACCGCTTCTCTATCGAGGAGGCCCATGACGCAGATATAGGTCAAAATGCTGTTCAAAGGTACAGCCTACAAAAGAATGACAACTTTATTCTCGCTGTTGACAGTAACAAGGTTGAACTCGTGCTAGAGAATACACTTGACCGAGAAAAGCAAAAAGAGATTAATTTGCTTCTCACAGCTTTAGATGGTGGCTCTCCTCAGAGATCAGGTACTGTAGTCATACACGTCACTGTGCTGGATGCTAATGATAACGCCCCAGTGTTTAGCCAGGCCGTTTATAAAGCCAGTCTGCCTGAAAACTCTCCTCCAGATACCAAAGTGATTACTGTTAGTGCTACTGACGCAGATGAAGGAGTGAATGGAGATGTAACATATGATTTAAGCCACGTGTCTGACGACGATATAAATGTGTTTTCTATTAATCGTAAAACTGGAGAAATTGGAGTAACTGGTGTGATTGATTTTGAAGAAAGCAGTTCTTTTGAAATGAGAGTAAAAGCCAAAGATGGTTTAGGACTAACCTCGTATGCTAAAGTCATAATAGATGTTACTGATATGAATGATAATGCTCCAGTTATATATCTGAAATCACTGTTCAATCCCATACCTGAGAATGTGTCACCTGGTACAGAGGTGGGCATCATTAACGTGCAGGATAGAGACTCTGAGAATAACAGACAGGTCCGCTGCTCCATTCAGCAAAACGTCCCTTTTAA
>NW_024615807.1:0-1126 GCF_008729295.1 Plectropomus leopardus
CACGCGTCCCTCCCTGCGGACACAGACCTGGTTGAAAGTCGGGAGAGCATCCCTTCAATAGTCATAGGATTTATTTTGCTGAACAAACTGTAGATTTAATGTTAAAGTCTGTTGTTTTGTTTTGTTTTGTTGTTGTTTATCAGTCCACAGTTTGGCAAACGCAGGAGACGCAGTCTCATCACAGAGGAGCTTTTCAGTCCTGTAAGTCACCGCGCTGCAACGCTCACTGTTAACACATTCATGTTGACTCACCGCCGTCAGCTCGGTGTGTGCGGAGGATGACTGCCGTGTTTCTGTCGTCAGGCGGCTGGCGGCGGCGGCAGATCTTCAGGACGACGAGAACTTTCCCATAAGAACAAACGCAGACGTCTGGCTGCAGCGATGGCAGAGCAGAGCGTTGGGTTTGTTCCAGCTTCATCTCTCAGGACGTTTCCTCTGAACAGCTGGCTGGAGGCTCCGCAGTCCACTGCGTCCTCCTCCTCCTGCTCCTCCTCCTCCTCCTCCTCCTCCTCCTACCCCTACCTCACACCTGTATCGGAAGAGGAGGTGCATTTGACTGTGGCGGGGTCTACAGTAGATTCGAGTCCTGCTTGTCGCAGCCGGATGACGACGCAGAGTCAGACGGCGACGCAGAGTCAGACACCAGTGACGGCTGCACCGTCACCACCAGCGGCGTCCTCCTCTGACTCTCTGTCCTTCCTCACGGCGGAGGAGAGGAGGTGGCTGAACGGGGAGCAAGAAGACTCCTCAGCAGGTGAGGAGACGCACATGTGAAACACATGAAACATAACTGATTACCGGACCGGACCGGTTCACCAAGTTTTACCAGATGACCCACTTCACTCACACACTTAACAATAACATTAACAATAACATTAACAATAACAACAACATTAACAATAACAACATTAATAATAACAACAACATTAACAATAACAACATTAATAATAACAACAACATTAACAATAATATTAACAATAACAACAACATTAACAATAACAACATTAATAATAACAACAACATTAACAATAACAACATTAATAATAACAACATTAACAATAATATTAACAATAACAACATTAACAATAACAACATTAATAATAATAACAACATTAACAATAATATT
>NW_024615808.1:0-2885 GCF_008729295.1 Plectropomus leopardus
TTTTGCATGTCTGTGGTTGTTTTGCCCATGTTTATGGTTGTTTTGGGACTCTGTGGTTGCTTTTGCAAATCTTATTGGGTGTTTGTGCCTCTTTGTCATTGTTTTGTGTCTCTCTGTGGCCATTTTGTATCTCTTCATGGTTGTTTAGTGTCTCACAGGTGTATTTCCGTGTCTTTGTGGTTGTTTTTTTAATATTTGTTGTTATTTTGTGTCTCTTTGTGTTTGTTTTTTACACATTTATGGTTGTTTCGTGTCACTTTTTAGTTCCTTTGCATATCTTAGTGGATGTTTGTGCCTCATCTTTATGGTCATTTTGTGTCTCTTTTGTCTCTCATTTTGTGGACGTTTTACATATCTTAGTGTTTGTTTTGTGCTTCTGTAATCATACTGCATCTCATTGTTGTCCTTTTGCACTTATTTTGGGTATTTTTTGTGTCTCTTTGGTATGGTTTTGCTTGTTTTTGTGGTTGTTTTGTGTCTCCTTGTCGCTTTAGACATCTGTGTTTGTTCTGCGTCTCTTGTGGTCTTTTGGCATCTCTTTGTGGTTGTTTTGTGTCTCCTTGTAGTCGTTTGGCATCTCTTTGTGGTTGTTGTGCATCCTTTTGCTGTTGTTTTGTGTATCCTTGTAGTTGTTTTGCACATCTTTGTGTTAGCTTTGCATCTCTTGTGGTCTCTTGGCATCTCTGCGCTCTTTTTGCAGCTCTTCTTGGTCTTTTTGCATCTCTTTGTGGTCGTTTTGTGTCTCTTTGTGGCCATTTGGCATCTCTTTTGGATTGTTTTGTGTCGCTTCCTAGTTGTTTGTCTTTTATACTGACATCTCAACAATAAATGTGGTCAATTCAGACAGATGTTTGGGCCTAGGTGTCTTGCTAACAGTACATCTCTCTAAGCCTTTGTTTGTTGTCCAACAGGCACAAGCACATTAGCGTTTATGCTGCATTTACATCTCTATTTCTTTCCCTTGTACCTCTCTTTCCCCGTCTTCCCCTCCTTTGTTCTCTCTTTTAAGTATTTCCTGTCAGTCTTGAGCCTCTCTCTCTCCCTCTGGCCTCCCTCAAGAGTACTTCTATCTCCATCCTCAAGAGATTCAGCCTCGTCTCTTGTATCTCCTTCCTCTGTGTGTATGCTGTGCTGGAACAATGACTGTTTGTATAGTTTGTCCACATTCCAGGTCTTTATGAAGGAGGGAAAATAGGTTGGCTCAGGTCCAACTGTTTGGTAGTGCCCAGAGGTTTTTTCCTACTCATTCCCATATCCATATTTGTCATAAAGGTCTTTATTGTCATTCTGAACTTCTGCATTGTAACTTTATTGTTATGTTCAATGTCTATCATGGCATCTATTGTATGCATAGGTGTAAATAATTCTGGTATACAGAAGCAAAAGTATTTATGCACATCCAATCTAAATGTGGAGCAGTTGCTGAATCAAACTAGTGAAAAGTACAAAGGCAAAAAAATGGCTCACACACTACAAGGCTCCAGTTTTCATGAATTTAATGCATCAAAGTAGAAGTGCTATTTCGAGCAACACAGCTCTTCATCACAGCTTGGAACATCACCACTACTTCAGTGCATTAAATAAGTGAAAACTTTCTTGCCTTTTGACTGTAGATATTTCTGGTCCCTGTAACAACAAGGAGTGGCACTTTGAAGGAAGAGAAAGAGGATGACGATGGCGCTGATGACGATGCTGCCTCTGTCCTGTCAGGCCGGTTAGGAGGAATCTGGTTCAGGAATCAGGAAATGGCGTTTTTCACATTAAGCATGCATCATGTCTTGTTTCAAAGACAACACGCTTGCCATCGCCATTGTCTATTGTTTTTTGTCAAATTTACATACCAGTGCCACTGTCATCGGGTCCACCGCACCCTGCTTTATGGCTTGTTTCCCACACATGCACAGCTGCCTATATGTAATGTATAGTGAGTGTATATGCACTTTAGCATATATAAAAAGACAGAACTCAAGATATGAGTTTTAATTGCAAATTAGACAACAATGGATACGATAATTATCATCACACTCCAAGTGGGGGATCACAATCTCTGGGTCAAGCTTCCATGTGTTTGTTAAGTAGGTATGTTAAAGTTTAGGACATAATGAGTCTTTTATACTTGTCTTTTATCACATTGCCACGCTCGAGGGTTGTGAATCACACCAGTTTTAAGTTTATTTATAGATAAAAATCCTTTGATCTTAATTTTACCGTCATGTTTCTGTAGCCTATGATTTCAGAGTGCCATTGCAGGCCTCTGCATTCAGTTTTCTGTTTCCCAATCGGTTTTGTCCCTCTATCCCCACAGGGCTTTATGGAGCCGGTTTAACTGGTTATGTGGGAAACTGGAATATCAAGGGAGAACTTGCCCAGGCGTCACTGTTTGTGTTCCTTAAGGGGACGACAGCTCCGACCGGTTTTCTGGGGTGGAGAGATGAGAGAGGGGAGGGTGTGGGGCGTTCTCCCTTGCCTCATTCTCTTCTCTTTCTCTTCATTTCTCTTCATTCTCTTCCTCTGCCTCCGTATCACTCAGTCCATCTCTCAAGTGTGAGCAAGTGAGCGGCGTGAGGAGTCCTCGGCTGTATGACGTGAGTTACCATTGATTAAGCTTTGAGTTGTTGCCCAAGGGCCAGATGAGATTGGCTGACAGGTGGGTAGAGTGGGTGCAGGTATGTGCCGCTGGCAGTGAGGGCACGGACTGAGCTGATATACAGAAATGATCATGGCCTTATCAGGCCTTTCATGGTCAATAGTGTGTGTGTGTGTGTGTCTGTGTGTGTGTGTGTGTGTGTGTGTGTGTGGAGTATTAAGGTCAGTTACCACATTTTCTTCACACAGTGTTGTTATCAAATATACCAAGGCATACATTAACAATACAGCATGAAGTC
>NW_024615809.1:0-1802 GCF_008729295.1 Plectropomus leopardus
TTCAAAGTGTGACTCAGCTGGAATGAGAAAAGACAACTTTGACAGCAGTTTGTCAGCGAGCGGAGCGAATCGATCTCCTCTGAACGTGTCCTCCTGCTGCTGAGCCAAGCTAAAACTCATAAACCCGTTAGACACGCTGTTATTATGGGATATCGCGCCGGCACAATTAGAACGGGGAGCAAATGATTTATTTGTCAGCGGGAGCAGAGTGGGTTTCATTATCAGGAATTTGTCACGGTGGCTCATTTCGGCGTGCCGGAGCTGCTCCGAGTGGAGATGAGACTGACCGTGTTTACTCAGACCGAGCTGTCTCTCTCCGCGCCGAAAAACACACACGACACTCTCTGACAAAATGATTTACGGAGTGAAAGGAAACGCGCGCTCTGTGTGGGATTAGTGGGGCTTTAAACTGCACTGTCATTACTGTCACATCCAGGACGTTTGGGTGTGTGTTTTTAAAAACAGTAGTAATTGTTTTTCCCCCCGAAATGTGTTTTGGAATTCACATAAAAATACTGAACTTCTGCCTGAATGAGACGCATTTTTTAGTGTTTGCTTAAGATGGAAATATGTGGCAGAGAAATAGGAACTCTCTTCATGTCATTTAACTTAACAATTACATTTAATAGACACATTTAGGAGGTGCGACTGACATATTTGTTGGCGTCTACATAAAGTCTGAACTGCAGGTACGGTGTTAATGTTACGCATATTATAAACTGCTTTAGATTAGGTCATTTAACTGGACTGCTGTCCTTGTCCCAGTATACAAACAGTGAGGGAGGAGCCATTTATGAATGCATTTATTAATAAAGTGTGTCCGACTCCTCCACAGCGGCCGGAGATCTGCCCTCTTTCAGCCAGCTCTTATAAACCTGTCAGTAATGGAAAGAATTACTTTTTCACTCTGGCTTCAGGAAAATGTATATTTCCCCCAAAACGCTCTTCTTTAATTGTTTTTAGTTTTCTGTTGTTGCTTTAAAACTGTTTAAAAAAAAAAAAAGAAAAATGGTTTACTCTGTAAAATGACCAAATCGAAGTTGACGGGATAAAAGCTTTTGTGAGGAGAAACCAAATAAAATGTCAGCAGCATTAAAATAGTAAATTATGTGTAATTTAAAAAAAACAAACAAAAAGAGTTCTTGTAAGTTCTTCTGGTCGGCGGTTCTCAGAAACGTTTGAAAGGGTCCTCAGAGGTGCAGTGTGCTTACTTTTTACCGCCTGACTGTAACTGTGTGACCTCTGACCCCTGTGTGTGCAGGACATCCACTCTCAGGGCGAGGTGATCGCCTGTCTGGAGAAAGGTTTGGTGCGGGAGGCCGAGGAGCAGCCGGGAGCTCACCCCATCAAGGACGACTGTAAGAAGTCCATCATGAGAGTCGCCGAGCTCTCGTCGGACGACTTCCACCTGGACAGATACCTGTACTTCGCCTGCCGCGACGACCGAGAGCGCTTCTGTGAAAACGTGAGAATCGAGTCCATCAACATCTTTCTAACGAATCCACAGGGCCGAGAAAAGTCAGCTGGAGTTACAGCAGCAACAGAAACATTTTTTAGAGTTTTATTTGTTCTTATAAAGCGCAGACAGCATCCAGCATTAATTAGGGAGTTAACGTGTTAACGTGTTAACGTGTGAACGTGTTAACGTGGACGGCAGCAAACCTCCGTGCACAGAAATGCATATAGAAAGTTTTTTTTTTTTGAATGACAAGTTCTGCTATAAAGCGCGGTCCGATGGTTCTCTTGACCAGTTATTTGCATTTTTGCATTTGCGTTTCTCTACAGAAATATGCTGAAGTTTC
>NW_024615810.1:0-1097 GCF_008729295.1 Plectropomus leopardus
CTGGCAGGTGTGAATCTTGTGACAGTCGTCAGTTATAACAGACTCTCTAACCTGCAACAAAATACACAGAGAGGTTAATGTCAAAAGGCAGCAGTGTTGCAATAAGCTAATAACTAACAAACTTTTGTTAGAAAGTTACTTGCTTTATCAATAGGCTCTGATCCAGGTTGATAATGGATTCTTAAATCCTTAACTTTACTTTTCAGATCTACCTGTATTACATTACTAATATTTTATCTTCTCACCTTGTAGGTTCGGCCTTTGTAATAGCAGCTGCACTGATCAGAGGGCACACAGCCAGTTCCATTGTAGTAGTAGTCTTTATCACAGGCACAGCCCTCAGCACAAGTAGAAGTGCATGTGAGGGTTTCACGGAGACCAGGACATGCAGATGTACAAGGCAGTGCACAGGTCTCATAATGGCTGCCAGCACTGCATTTAAAAGCTGTTAACACATATTGAAGTTGTTTGTTTTTTGTAGAAAATGAATTGAACAGATGTGGCATTATAGATGGATATTTCAGTGTATGGAGAAAAATAAAAATGCTCCGACTCACGGCAGAAAGAAGCACTTCTCCAGTTTTTGATAGTTGCGCCCATGTTTTGGCAGTCTAACATATACGCCGCTATACTGTGACACAGCACACTTTGATCGTTTTTGGCCATGCAAACATCATAGACACAATTTCTGAAGTAGAAAGCAGGATCAACTACATCATGGCAAGCAGCAAATGGACCTTTTGGATTGGTGATAACTGCGCACTTTGCCTCTATCGCAGCTTTTTTAGAGTTGTCACATGTGGGGCACTTGTCACCACGGCAGCCATCATCACAGACAGCTCCAGTCATAGGCACTTTCCACGTTGCTCCAAAGGTCTGGGGATCATTTGTCACGTTTCCATCTGGCAGCTGGAACTCATCTGCTTTGTTGTAGTTAAAATTGCCACACAGACCGCAGGTTCTGCCGTTGTAGTTTCCAGGGACAGTGATGGTCACGTGGTAGACCAGATCATACGTGACCCTCAGGCCAAAGTCAGTCATTATGACAGCATGTGCCCCGTCCTGATAAACTTTAACTGCACTGTTATGGAGGGTTA